>NW_027118620.1:0-66649 GCF_036417845.1 Apteryx mantelli | reverse complement strand
CGCTCCAGCCCGGCCCGCACCGCCAACGAACCGGCGCCCTAAACGCCGCACACGCAAAACGCAACGTCGCACCCACGCTCCAGCACACCCTGCCCCGCGCTCCCGCCGCTCCCGGCCCCAGCCCGCCCCCCCCCCCACTCGCCCCGCACCGCCGCCTCCACGCAGCGACGGCCGCAGCGGGCGGGACGCAGCCCGACGCCCCCGAACCTGCGCGTTCGCCTCACCGGGGGCCCCACGTCCCTCCCTCCACGCCACCTCCGCCCTCACCCGCCGCACAACCAAAACGCCCTCCCTGCTCGCCGCCATCTTGCTTCCCTGCCGCCGGGGGAGCCCGAGGGGAGGGGGGGAGCAGGGGGAGCCCGAGGGGAGGGGGGAGCGAGGGGGAGCCCGAGGGGAGGGGGGGAGCGAGGGGGAGCCCGAGGGGAGGGGGGGAGCGAAGGGGAGCCCGAGGGGAGGGGGGAGCGAGGGGGAACCGGAGGGGAGGGGGGAGCGAGGGGGAACCGGAGGGGAGGGGGGAGCGAGGGGGAACCCGAGGGGAGGGGGGAGCGAGGGGGAACCCGAGGGGAGGGGGGAGCAGAGGGGGAACCCGAGGGGAGGGGGGAGCGAGGGGGAGCCCGAGGGGAGGGGGGAGCGAGGGGGAACCGGAGGGGAGGGGGGAGCGAGGGGGAGCCCGAGGGGAGGGGGGAGCGAGGGGGAGCCCGAGGGGAAGGGGGAGCGAGGGGGAGCCCGAGGGGAAGGGGGGAGCGAGGGGGAGCCCGAGGGGCGGGGGGAGCACAAAGGGAGGCGAGACCCGCAATGGCGCACTCGCGTGCTCGCGGCGCGGCGCTGCAGCCGGGCGGCTCACGCGTGCGAACCGCAGCCCGCCGCGGCAGCCCGGGGCTCCCAGCGAGCGCCCCGTGGCTGCCCGTGCCCGTGGCCGCTCCGTGAGCACCGGGAAGGGGCGACGAGCAGGCGCCATTCGCTTACCCGTTCCCGAAACGGCGGAGAGCAGCGGCAAACATGGCGACCGGCACTGAGCATGTGCTCGCCGCCCGTGTGCGCACGCGCGCCCCCCCCACCGGGTGCAGTACCGCTTTTTGGACACCGGGTGGCAGCAGTGAGCGCGGCGGAACGCAGTGCGCACGCACGCCCCCCCCCCACCGGGTGCAGTACCGCTTTTTGGACACCGGGTGGCAGCAGTGAGCGCGGCGGAACGCAGTGCGCACGCGCACCCCCCCTTTTCGTGCAATACCGCTTTTTGGACACCCCGAGGGCAGCAGGGAGCATGGCCGGCCGCCGTGTGCATGCGCCACGGTGCAGTACTGCTTTTTCGACACCCGAGCGACACGTGTCCGGTAAGGACCACACACACACACACACACACACACACACACACGCCCAGCGGGCCACTGCTGCAGGGCGGAGAAGGCACAGGCACCTGGAAGTACAGCTGCTGGCCTGCCCCAGAGCACAACGCGAACGGCTGCTGGGAACCCCGCTGACAGAGAACCGCACCTCCCGCCACCTCGGGAGACGCAACACGGTCTCCCAGAAGGCCAGTACGGGAAGACTGCACCTCCCGGCATGCCCTGCAGGCTAAAACGGCTGCCGGGAAAACCCCTGCCAGAAAACTATAGCTCCCAGCGTGCCGTGCAGACTAAAAGGGCCGCCCGGAAGCCCGGTGCCGGAAGACTACCGCTCCCAGCATGCCGTGCAAAAGCAACATGGCTGCCCAGAATCTCAGTGCCGGAAGACTACCGCTCCCAGCATGCCGTGCAAAAGCAACATGACCGCCCGGAAGCCCGGTGCCGGAAGACTACCGCTCCCAGCATGCCCGGCGCCGGGGTGGCACAGCGCTCCCTCACCCTCCCGCCCTTCGCTCCGTAGCCATCGCGTTCCGGCCCGCCCCTCTGCCCGCCGCCCGCCCGCCCGCCCTCGGCACCCGCACCCCGCCGCAGCGCCCCGCAGAGCCCCCCCGCCTGCCCGCCCGCCCGCCCTTTGCACAGATTTCAGCGCCCTCGCCTCAGCTCACCCGCCCTTATTTACAGCGCCTGCTGCGAGGCGCAGAGTCGCTGCGTGTCGTGCTCGAGCCGCTTCTCCCGGAGGCTTCAGGAACAGCGCTTTCCTTTGAACGGCGTTGCAAAATACTCCACAGACAAAAAAGAGGCAGAGGCTGCACTTAAAAAACAAACAAACAAACAAACAAACAAACAAACAAAAAACCCCCACCCACCTACTTAATGGGACAATTTGCAAGCGTTCCAAGAAGCAGCCCTTCTTCTTTAGGACTTTCCACCTCCTGCCTTTACTGATTGTTAAACGAAATAAACAGGCCAAAGCAAGCCACGCGATTTGCTTGACAGACTGCTCAGTTTTTATTATTCAACAGCACGAGATGCTGGCACACAGTACGTCTGGCACGTTAAAGCATGAAAACGTTACTATTCCCATCACCTTTTTAGCTCGTTTCCTGCAGTGCCGCCAAAGGCTCGTTCCGTTTCGAAAAGAGCCGGCCTTTTCTAGCAGCGATCGCAGCCTAAAGGCTATTCCTAGGGCAGAAAGACTAACGGCTCGCTCACCTAGGTACCACTTACCTGGCTCCATTAGTTACTACGGGGATTAGCAAGGAAAGCGCATCGCCTTCTCTAAAGGGGAAAGACGCTCTTTTAAGCGCTTCCAGCGACTCCCCAGCATTGTCGTTACTTTGCGCGGCTAGGCAGCTTCTTCAAAGCCAGCTGCAAGAAAGAGTTTGCCTCCAAGGCACAACTTTCTGCTCCCCAGGGGCCGCTCGAGAGGAAAGCGGGCATTCGCCGCCCGCCCTCGGACAAAACGCACGGCAAGCCCTCGAGCACAGCACAAGACACCTTCTCTAGGGAAACCCGCTACTACGTCTCCTTCGCCGCAGGTTTTTCTCGGTATCGTGGCCCATTCGACAAACAAAAGAGGGCGAGAAATGTTTTCATCTGCTCTAAGGGCTTTCGTAGAAGAGAACGACATCGAAAGGAGTTACTACGGGATTTAGGCTCGGCTACGCACGCTACCCCAGCGCCACGGACTCGCTTTCAAGGGTCGGTAACGTGCGCGGTTTTTGCGCTCGTATTCACGGAACGAACAGGCGCTTCCCCGAGGAGGAGCGTTCGTAAAAAACTCTGACAATGCGTTGCGAGGCAGCAAACCTAGGCGAGCAGTTCTTTACTGGGATCCCTCGGCTGACGTTTCTTCGGCCGCACGCTCGCGGTCAAAGGCGTCTTTCTCACGTCCCGCCGTCAGGGCCTCCCCAGCAATTCCCGCAGCGACTCCCCCCTCGGGACAAACAGCTCGAGGACACGCACGGTCTCGCTAAAAGAACGGGGGGGGGGGGGGGAACAAACGCGTGCGCTGCGCGTGGCACTCGCAGACCCGATCTTCGGGTCCAGAAGAAAACTCTCTAAAGCGGACCAGGCGGGCCAAAGAGGTCCCTTCTTTGCGCCACGCTTCTTTCCTCGCGCAGACGTCGGCCGCCTCTCCCCGCTCTCACGGGATCCCCTACCGGCAAGGGCACGGCGAAACGTTTCGGAAACGACAGCGTTTCCCAGAAGCATTTCCAACACCTTGGGAAAACAGCCGAAGGAGAGGCTCACGCGGGGCGCGTAACTAGAAAGAACGCTCCGCACAAAGGCCTCAAATGACCAGCCCGGAGCAGGGATCCCGGGCTCTCCGGGAGCGCAGGAGTTCTCATGTCCCTACTGAATGGAGCGCGCTGCCCGTGAAACACGAGACGCCGCAGCGACGCCGATCGTCGGAGGGAAGCCTGCAATAAGAGCAAAAGAAAAGCAGACGTTGAGGACAAAGACCAAGCTACGAGCCCCTCGCAATCCAGACACGCTTCTAGATTTACCGCCTATTTCAAGGCGCGCCTTCGGCAATTCCGTCCAATTTATTTTCCCAGAAGCCCGCGGCGAGGACGAAACGCCTCTCAAAGGAAGGTACGGCACAACCGCTCTGGCCTATAAACTACCGGTTTCGACACAGGAAAAGCACGGGGAAAGCGCTCGCGTTCCCCCCGAGAAACCACGTCCAAGCAGACCGATGAAGCAGGCCCCAAGTCTGAAAGCGGACCTAAAGGAGCCCGTTTGGCAGCCACGAGCTGGAACACGCCGTTCTCCTCCTCGCTAACAACCTCCCGTAGAGACCGGCAGCTGTACAGCGCCTTCTGCGCTACACGGAGGAGTCGGATACCGGGCAGATGCCGCGTCCCGAACGCGCAACTAGAGATTTGAACGCACGGACGTAAACAAACGCCCGTGACGTAGCGGAGGTCTAGCGTATTCACGTTTACCGTGCGTCGGTTCTCCTGCGCGGACGGGCCGTTCCACCTTCTTTACTCGTTAGCTGACAGACGCCCTAGGAGAAAGCAAAGAAAGGAAGAAATTCAGAACGAAATGAAACAGATCGGAGGCAGCCTCCAAGGCTTTGATCCATCCCCCCAGGCGGCCGAACCCCCTTTGCAAAGGCACATCTCAAAAGACGTGTCCTTCCGCGATCGCTGCGCTCCTGAGAGCCTAATAGTAGATGGTGCTTGTTAAACAGGAATGAGATGGTAAAACAGATGTTTCCCAGTCTCAAAGAGATTTACGGCATCTACGTATTATGATACACCAAAAAGGAAAAACAAGATGCATTTTTTTTTTTTGGGGGGGGGGGGGGAGGGCGGGCGGTGGGGAAATCCTTAAAGCTTTCAACACCAGCATCTTAATACGGCTTATTTGCACCTTAATTCTGAAGAGAACGAGAAGGGGGAGAGCTGGCCACAAAGGCGGCGAGGGAAAAAGAGGGAGGCAAAGGCAGACAGAGAAAGCGGACAGCGCAGGGCAGAAGAGGGAGAGGGAGGCAAACGGGCGGACGGGGAGCTGAACAGAGGCGCGGAAACAGAACGAGAAGGCTGCCGAGGGGGACGGAGGGCTGCAAAGGAGCCTGGCGTTCAGCGACGGTATTTTACCGCTCCTCGCGCGTTAGCAGCCCCTTTCAGATGCTTAAGCCCAAATTCTCTCAGCCCTTCACAGCTTCAGTCCCCGCGGCATCTAGTTTCTCCACACTCTCCAATCTTCCTCTCTCTTTCCTGTCCTGCTCAAAACCCCCCCCCCAGACCCCTTCTGTACTTACGCGCTTCCTTAAAACAGTATCGCCGAAGTCAACCGAACGGGCTGAGCCGCTCCTCTTCCGCTCGCCGGCCCTCGGAACGTCAGCCTGCAAACGAATCGGACCGCCGAGGTCACCGGCAGAGTCTCCTTTCGGAGCTTCGTCCCCGCCCCCCCCCCAAGCTTTAACGACGGTTTCCCAAGCGGGGCAAACGCAGGGCCTCCCTTCAGCCCCGTAACGGTTGTTATCGCGGGCTCCCAAGTCGCCGTGACGACGCTAAGCGGCAAAGCAAGGCAAAGGCAGCTGGGGGCACAGCTTACCCACCTAGCCGCGAAAATTCCTATTTGAGGCCTCCCTCGCCGCTTCTGCCAGGCAAACGCACCGAAACAAAGCTCCCGACAGGCAGCTGAGGCTGCACACGGACCTCGGGGCCCCGCTAGCAACAGCGACGCCGGAGCCGCCGGGCTGCCAGGCGCTATTCCCCCCCCCACACACACCCTCCCCTGCCGGCCTGGCGAAGCGCGGCTTACGACTCACGAGTGCGGGAAGGACGCCGCCGAGCTTCCCGCGGCCGAAGGCTCCTCGTCAGGAGCGGGCAGAGAACCTTTCCGCCGGCGTTCGGAGTCCCCCGGCCGCTCTCGGCACCCGAGAACTTGCCGACAAAGGGCTGAGGGCGGGAGCCCGCACTTCTTCACGGCAGCACACAGCCGTTCCCCGACGTGCCCAACGCCTAGGAGTAGCGCAATTTATAAAGACAAAAACAGCACCGCTACAGGGCGTAAAGCCAAGCTGAAATTCCGACAGCCAAATCTTCGCGCCCGACAGAACGGGCCATGTGCATCGGCGCCTACAGCTCGAGGCTAGCGAGGCCTCGCGGGCGATGCTTCTCTGGCAGGCTGCGCAGCTGAACTCCTGCGTCTTGCCCGAGAGTGTGCGCTGCCCACAAAAGCACAGAGCAAAGGAAGGAAGGAAATAAATCGATTCAAAGGTCGGCAGAAAATCGTAACAATCCAAAGTTGTTTCTAACCACAAAAGCGCATCTAATACACGAGAAGGAGCCTTAATTCCGCAAGGCTTTCACTTTTCTTCTAGCTGCCGCCTTCCTGCTGCCCCAAATGCCATTGCCAGGCAATCAACCTGGGGTCGCGCTAACTGAGCCTTCCTGAAAGCCATCTCTTCGTTTTACAATTCGCACGCTTCCCTCTCCCTCTGGCCACCTGACCGCCGTTCCCCTAAGACAGGAATTTACTGCCTTGGGGCTCTTAAAGCACGACACTTCGCAGACACAGAAAGTCACGCGCGCAGAAACGGATGGACGTGGCATCCTTTCTGTAACGCGTACGCACCTTCCGTTAGATGTCGGTCACCTGTTATTCCGATCGCTATTAACGGCGAACCTTCCTCGCCGGGAAGAACGGGCTTTCCCTTTTGGGGCGACGGAGACGGCTCTCGCTCGGTTCCTTTTCATTTTATTACTTTGGCTCGCTTACGTTTTTCTGGTCTCTTCAACTTCAGCCGTAGCAACGAATCTAAAAATTAAATACCCTATCTTTCCTTTTCTACGTACGCGTGTACGATAACAAAACAAAACACAAACAACCAAAGCAAAACTAAGGCAGCTACGGTTAACGATAGCCGCAGGGTAACAACGGGTCGCTTAGTCCTCAGCGCTGCCTCCGGAAGGCCGAAATAACGAACGTTCCGCATCGAGAGTTACCTTAGTTACCCGGGCCAGAACGCCTCCTACTGCCGCAGCTTCTGCGGAGATCGAGGGTCCGCTGCTGCGTTCTTGCTTCCTCGTTTCAGCCCGCCCCTTAGGGACTAAGCGCAAAAAACCGCTCGCTCGTCCGCCTTTGCTCTTTGTCAGCATTTGCTATCGTCGGTTCCGCCTCTGTAACGAAGAGAGAAAATTGCGTTTCGCTTCCAAGAAAACACTTCGACTGACGCGAGTTCTTTTTCTCTTTCCCATGTTTTCCCCCCCCCCCCGCCCCCCCTTTCTTTCTTTTTCCTTCTTTCCCTCAAAGGAAAGGTCTTAATACACCGCCTTGCATCGTACGTTACAGAGGAAACCCTTTGGAAACACTACAGGGCCGACGCCGCGCCGCAACCCTGCTCCGGGGCCCGCCTGCCTCCCCGCTCCAGCCCGGCCCGCACCGCCAACGAACCGGCGCCCTAAACGCCGCACACGCAAAACGCAACGTCGCACCCACGCTCCAGCACACCCTGCCCCGCGCTCCCGCCGCTCCCGGCCCCAGCCCGCCCCCCCCCCCACTCGCCCCGCACCGCCGCCTCCACGCAGCGACGGCCGCAGCGGGCGGGACGCAGCCCGACGCCCCCGAACCTGCGCGTTCGCCTCACCGGGGGCCCCACGTCCCTCCCTCCACGCCACCTCCGCCCTCACCCGCCGCACAACCAAAACGCCCTCCCTGCTCGCCGCCATCTTGCTTCCCTGCCGCCGGGGGAGCCCGAGGGGAGGGGGGGAGCAGGGGGAGCCCGAGGGGAGGGGGGAGCGAGGGGGAGCCCGAGGGGAGGGGGGGAGCGAGGGGGAGCCCGAGGGGAGGGGGGGAGCGAGGGGGAGCCCGAGGGGAGGGGGGGAGCGAAGGGGAGCCCGAGGGGAGGGGGGAGCGAGGGGGAACCGGAGGGGAGGGGGGAGCGAGGGGGAACCCGAGGGGAGGGGGGAGCGAGGGGGAACCCGAGGGGAGGGGGGAGCAGAGGGGGAACCCGAGGGGAGGGGGGGAGCGAGGGGGAGCCCGAGGGGAGGGGGTAGCGAGGGGGAGCCCGAGGGGAGGGGGGAGCGAGGGGGAGCCCGAGGGGAGGGGGGAGCGAGGGGGAGCCCGAGGGGAGGGGGGAGCGAGGGGGAGCCCGAGGGGAGGGGGGAGCGAGGGGGAGCCCGAGGGGAAGGGGGAGCGAGGGGGAGCCCGAGGGGCGGGGGGAGCGAGGGGGAGCCCGAGGGGAAGGGGGGAGCGAGGGGGAGCCCGAGGGGCGGGGGGAGCACAAAGGGAGGCGAGACCCGCAATGGCGCACTCGCGTGCTCGCGGCGCGGCGCTGCAGCCGGGCGGCTCACGCGTGCGAACCGCAGCCCGCCGCGGCAGCCCGGGGCTCCCAGCGAGCGCCCCGTGGCTGCCCGTGCCCGTGGCCGCTCCGTGAGCACCGGGAAGGGGCGACGAGCAGGCGCCATTCGCTTACCCGTTCCCGAAACGGCGGAGAGCAGCGGCAAACATGGCGACCGGCACTGAGCATGTGCTCGCCGCCCGTGTGCGCACGCGCGCCCCCCCCACCGGGTGCAGTACCGCTTTTTGGACACCGGGTGGCAGCAGTGAGCGCGGCGGAACGCAGTGCGCACGCGCACCCCCCCTTTTCGTGCAATACCGCTTTTTGGACACCCCGAGGGCAGCAGGGAGCATGGCCGGCCGCCGTGTGCATGCGCCACGGTGCAGTACTGCTTTTTCGACACCCGAGCGACACGTGTCCGGTAAGGACCACACACACACACACACACACACACACACACACGCCCAGCGGGCCACTGCTGCAGGGCGGAGAAGGCACAGGCACCTGGAAGTACAGCTGCTGGCCTGCCCCAGAGCACAACGCGAACGGCTGCTGGGAACCCCGCTGACAGAGAACCGCACCTCCCGCCACCTCGGGAGACGCAACACGGTCTCCCAGAAGGCCAGTACGGGAAGACTGCACCTCCCGGCATGCCCTGCAGGCTAAAACGGCTGCCGGGAAAACCCCTGCCAGAAAACTATAGCTCCCAGCGTGCCGTGCAGACTAAAAGGGCCGCCCGGAAGCCCGGTGCCGGAAGACTACCGCTCCCAGCATGCCGTGCAAAAGCAACATGGCTGCCCAGAATCTCAGTGCCGGAAGACTACCGCTCCCAGCATGCCGTGCAAAAGCAACATGGCCGCCCGGAAGCCCGGTGCCGGAAGACTACCGCTCCCAGCATGCCCGGCGCCGGGGTGGCACAGCGCTCCCTCACCCTCCCGCCCTTCGCTCCGTAGCCATCGCGTTCCGGCCCGCCCCTCTGCCCGCCGCCCGCCCGCCCGCCCTCGGCACCCGCACCCCGCCGCAGCGCCCCGCAGAGCCCCCCCGCCTGCCCGCCCGCCCGCCCTTTGCACAGATTTCAGCGCCCTCGCCTCAGCTCACCCGCCCTTATTTACAGCGCCTGCTGCGAGGCGCAGAGTCGCTGCGTGTCGTGCTCGAGCCGCTTCTCCCGGAGGCTTCAGGAACAGCGCTTTCCTTTGAACGGCGTTGCAAAATACTCCACAGACAAAAAAGAGGCAGAGGCTGCACTTAAAAAACAAACAAACAAACAAACAAACAAACAAAAAACCCCCACCCACCTACTTAATGGGACAATTTGCAAGCGTTCCAAGAAGCAGCCCTTCTTCTTTAGGACTTTCCACCTCCTGCCTTTACTGATTGTTAAACGAAATAAACAGGCCAAAGCAAGCCACGCGATTTGCTTGACAGACTGCTCAGTTTTTATTATTCAACAGCACGAGATGCTGGCACACAGTACGTCTGGCACGTTAAAGCATGAAAACGTTACTATTCCCATCACCTTTTTAGCTCGTTTCCTGCAGTGCCGCCAAAGGCTCGTTCCGTTTCGAAAAGAGCCGGCCTTTTCTAGCAGCGATCGCAGCCTAAAGGCTATTCCTAGGGCAGAAAGACTAACGGCTCGCTCACCTAGGTACCACTTACCTGGCTCCATTAGTTACTACGGGGATTAGCAAGGAAAGCGCATCGCCTTCTCTAAAGGGGAAAGACGCTCTTTTAAGCGCTTCCAGCGACTCCCCAGCATTGTCGTTACTTTGCGCGGCTAGGCAGCTTCTTCAAAGCCAGCTGCAAGAAAGAGTTTGCCTCCAAGGCACAACTTTCTGCTCCCCAGGGGCCGCTCGAGAGGAAAGCGGGCATTCGCCGCCCGCCCTCGGACAAAACGCACGGCAAGCCCTCGAGCACAGCACAAGACACCTTCTCTAGGGAAACCCGCTACTACGTCTCCTTCGCCGCAGGTTTTTCTCGGTATCGTGGCCCATTCGACAAACAAAAGAGGGCGAGAAATGTTTTCATCTGCTCTAAGGGCTTTCGTAGAAGAGAACGACATCGAAAGGAGTTACTACGGGATTTAGGCTCGGCTACGCACGCTACCCCAGCGCCACGGACTCGCTTTCAAGGGTCGGTAACGTGCGCGGTTTTTGCGCTCGTATTCACGGAACGAACAGGCGCTTCCCCGAGGAGGAGCGTTCGTAAAAAACTCTGACAATGCGTTGCGAGGCAGCAAACCTAGGCGAGCAGTTCTTTACTGGGATCCCTCGGCTGACGTTTCTTCGGCCGCACGCTCGCGGTCAAAGGCGTCTTTCTCACGTCCCGCCGTCAGGGCCTCCCCAGCAATTCCCGCAGCGACTCCCCCCTCGGGACAAACAGCTCGAGGACACGCACGGTCTCGCTAAAAGAACGGGGGGGGGGGGGGGGGAACAAACGCGTGCGCTGCGCGTGGCACTCGCAGACCCGATCTTCGGGTCCAGAAGAAAACTCTCTAAAGCGGACCAGGCGGGCCAAAGAGGTCCCTTCTTTGCGCCACGCTTCTTTCCTCGCGCAGACGTCGGCCGCCTCTCCCCGCTCTCACGGGATCCCCTACCGGCAAGGGCACGGCGAAACGTTTCGGAAACGACAGCGTTTCCCAGAAGCATTTCCAACACCTTGGGAAAACAGCCGAAGGAGAGGCTCACGCGGGGCGCGTAACTAGAAAGAACGCTCCGCACAAAGGCCTCAAATGACCAGCCCGGAGCAGGGATCCCGGGCTCTCCGGGAGCGCAGGAGTTCTCACGTCCCTACTGAATGGAGCGCGCTGCCCGTGAAACACGAGACGCCGCAGCGACGCCGATCGTCGGAGGGAAGCCTGCAATAAGAGCAAAAGAAAAGCAGACGTTGAGGACAAAGACCAAGCTACGAGCCCCTCGCAATCCAGACACGCTTCTAGATTTACCGCCTATTTCAAGGCGCGCCTTCGGCAATTCCGTCCAATTTATTTTCCCAGAAGCCCGCGGCGAGGACGAAACGCCTCTCAAAGGAAGGTACGGCACAACCGCTCTGGCCTATAAACTACCGGTTTCGACACAGGAAAAGCACGGGGAAAGCGCTCGCGTTCCCCCCGAGAAACCACGTCCAAGCAGACCGATGAAGCAGGCCCCAAGTCTGAAAGCGGACCTAAAGGAGCCCGTTTGGCAGCCACGAGCTGGAACACGCCGTTCTCCTCCTCGCTAACAACCTCCCGTAGAGACCGGCAGCTGTACAGCGCCTTCTGCGCTACACGGAGGAGTCGGATACCGGGCAGATGCCGCGTCCCGAACGCGCAACTAGAGATTTGAACGCACGGACGTAAACAAACGCCCGTGACGTAGCGGAGGTCTAGCGTATTCACGTTTACCGTGCGTCGGTTCTCCTGCGCGGACGGGCCGTTCCACCTTCTTTACTCGTTAGCTGACAGACGCCCTAGGAGAAAGCAAAGAAAGGAAGAAATTCAGAACGAAATGAAACAGATCGGAGGCAGCCTCCAAGGCTTTGATCCATCCCCCCAGGCGGCCGAACCCCCTTTGCAAAGGCACATCTCAAAAGACGTGTCCTTCCGCGATCGCTGCGCTCCTGAGAGCCTAATAGTAGATGGTGCTTGTTAAACAGGAATGAGATGGTAAAACAGATGTTTCCCAGTCTCAAAGAGATTTACGGCATCTACGTATTATGATACACCAAAAAGGAAAAACAAGATGCATTTTTTTTTTTGGGGGGGGGGGGGGAGGGCGGGCGGTGGGGAAATCCTTAAAGCTTTCAACACCAGCATCTTAATACGGCTTATTTGCACCTTAATTCTGAAGAGAACGAGAAGGGGGAGAGCTGGCCACAAAGGCGGCGAGGGAAAAAGAGGGAGGCAAAGGCAGACAGAGAAAGCGGACAGCGCAGGGCAGAAGAGGGAGAGGGAGGCAAACGGGCGGACGGGGAGCTGAACAGAGGCGCGGAAACAGAACGAGAAGGCTGCCGAGGGGGACGGAGGGCTGCAAAGGAGCCTGGCGTTCAGCGACGGTATTTTACCGCTCCTCGCGCGTTAGCAGCCCCTTTCAGATGCTTAAGCCCAAATTCTCTCAGCCCTTCACAGCTTCAGTCCCCGCGGCATCTAGTTTCTCCACACTCTCCAATCTTCCTCTCTCTTTCCTGTCCTGCTCAAAACCCCCCCCCCAGACCCCTTCTGTACTTACGCGCTTCCTTAAAACAGTATCGCCGAAGTCAACCGAACGGGCTGAGCCGCTCCTCTTCCGCTCGCCGGCCCTCGGAACGTCAGCCTGCAAACGAATCGGACCGCCGAGGTCACCGGCAGAGTCTCCTTTCGGAGCTTCGTCCCCGCCCCCCCCCCAAGCTTTAACGACGGTTTCCCAAGCGGGGCAAACGCAGGGCCTCCCTTCAGCCCCGTAACGGTTGTTATCGCGGGCTCCCAAGTCGCCGTGACGACGCTAAGCGGCAAAGCAAGGCAAAGGCAGCTGGGGGCACAGCTTACCCACCTAGCCGCGAAAATTCCTATTTGAGGCCTCCCTCGCCGCTTCTGCCAGGCAAACGCACCGAAACAAAGCTCCCGACAGGCAGCTGAGGCTGCACACGGACCTCGGGGCCCCGCTAGCAACAGCGACGCCGGAGCCGCCGGGCTGCCAGGCGCTATTCCCCCCCCCACACACACCCTCCCCTGCCGGCCTGGCGAAGCGCGGCTTACGACTCACGAGTGCGGGAAGGACGCCGCCGAGCTTCCCGCGGCCGAAGGCTCCTCGTCAGGAGCGGGCAGAGAACCTTTCCGCCGGCGTTCGGAGTCCCCCGGCCGCTCTCGGCACCCGAGAACTTGCCGACAAAGGGCTGAGGGCGGGAGCCCGCACTTCTTCACGGCAGCACACAGCCGTTCCCCGACGTGCCCAACGCCTAGGAGTAGCGCAATTTATAAAGACAAAAACAGCACCGCTACAGGGCGTAAAGCCAAGCTGAAATTCCGACAGCCAAATCTTCGCGCCCGACAGAACGGGCCATGTGCATCGGCGCCTACAGCTCGAGGCTAGCGAGGCCTCGCGGGCGATGCTTCTCTGGCAGGCTGCGCAGCTGAACTCCTGCGTCTTGCCCGAGAGTGTGCGCTGCCCACAAAAGCACAGAGCAAAGGAAGGAAGGAAATAAATCGATTCAAAGGTCGGCAGAAAATCGTAACAATCCAAAGTTGTTTCTAACCACAAAAGCGCATCTAATACACGAGAAGGAGCCTTAATTCCGCAAGGCTTTCACTTTTCTTCTAGCTGCCGCCTTCCTGCTGCCCCAAATGCCATTGCCAGGCAATCAACCTGGGGTCGCGCTAACTGAGCCTTCCTGAAAGCCATCTCTTCGTTTTACAATTCGCACGCTTCCCTCTCCCTCTGGCCACCTGACCGCCGTTCCCCTAAGACAGGAATTTACTGCCTTGGGGCTCTTAAAGCACGACACTTCGCAGACACAGAAAGTCACGCGCGCAGAAACGGATGGACGTGGCATCCTTTCTGTAACGCGTACGCACCTTCCGTTAGATGTCGGTCACCTGTTATTCCGATCGCTATTAACGGCGAACCTTCCTCGCCGGGAAGAACGGGCTTTCCCTTTTGGGGCGACGGAGACGGCTCTCGCTCGGTTCCTTTTCATTTTATTACTTTGGCTCGCTTACGTTTTTCTGGTCTCTTCAACTTCAGCCGTAGCAACGAATCTAAAAATTAAATACCCTATCTTTCCTTTTCTACGTACGCGTGTACGATAACAAAACAAAACACAAACAACCAAAGCAAAACTAAGGCAGCTACGGTTAACGATAGCCGCAGGGTAACAACGGGTCGCTTAGTCCTCAGCGCTGCCTCCGGAAGGCCGAAATAACGAACGTTCCGCATCGAGAGTTACCTTAGTTACCCGGGCCAGAACGCCTCCTACTGCCGCAGCTTCTGCGGAGATCGAGGGTCCGCTGCTGCGTTCTTGCTTCCTCGTTTCAGCCCGCCCCTTAGGGACTAAGCGCAAAAAACCGCTCGCTCGTCCGCCTTTGCTCTTTGTCAGCATTTGCTATCGTCGGTTCCGCCTCTGTAACGAAGAGAGAAAATTGCGTTTCGCTTCCAAGAAAACACTTCGACTGACGCGAGTTCTTTTTCTCTTTCCCATGTTTTCCCCCCCCCCCCACCCCCCCTTTCTTTCTTTTTCCTTCTTTCCCTCAAAGGAAAGGTCTTAATACACCGCCTTGCATCGTACGTTACAGAGGAAACCCTTTGGAAACACTACAGGGCCGACGCCGCGCCGCAACCCTGCTCCGGGGCCCGCCTGCCTCCCCGCTCCAGCCCGGCCCGCACCGCCAACGAACCGGCGCCCTAAACGCCGCACACGCAAAACGCAACGTCGCACCCACGCTCCAGCACACCCTGCCCCGCGCTCCCGCCGCTCCCGGCCCCAGCCCGCCCCCCCCCCCACTCGCCCCGCACCGCCGCCTCCACGCAGCGACGGCCGCAGCGGGCGGGACGCAGCCCGACGCCCCCGAACCTGCGCGTTCGCCTCACCGGGGGCCCCACGTCCCTCCCTCCACGCCACCTCCGCCCTCACCCGCCGCACAACCAAAACGCCCTCCCTGCTCGCCGCCATCTTGCTTCCCTGCCGCCGGGGGAGCCCGAGGGGAGGGGGGGAGCAGGGGGAGCCCGAGGGGAGGGGGGAGCGAGGGGGAGCCCGAGGGGAGGGGGGGAGCGAGGGGGAGCCCGAGGGGAGGGGGGGAGCGAAGGGGAGCCCGAGGGGAGGGGGGAGCGAGGGGGAACCGGAGGGGAGGGGGGAGCGAGGGGGAACCCGAGGGGAGGGGGGAGCGAGGGGGAACCCGAGGGGAGGGGGGAGCAGAGGGGGAACCCGAGGGGAGGGGGGAGCGAGGGGGAGCCCGAGGGGAGGGGGTAGCGAGGGGGAGCCCGAGGGGAGGGGGGAGCGAGGGGGAGCCCGAGGGGAGGGGGGAGCGAGGGGGAGCCCGAGGGGAGGGGGGAGCGAGGGGGAGCCCGAGGGGAGGGGGGAGCGAGGGGGAGCCCGAGGGGAAGGGGGAGCGAGGGGGAGCCCGAGGGGCGGGGGGAGCGAGGGGGAGCCCGAGGGGAAGGGGGGAGCGAGGGGGAGCCCGAGGGGCGGGGGGAGCACAAAGGGAGGCGAGACCCGCAATGGCGCACTCGCGTGCTCGCGGCGCGGCGCTGCAGCCGGGCGGCTCACGCGTGCGAACCGCAGCCCGCCGCGGCAGCCCGGGGCTCCCAGCGAGCGCCCCGTGGCTGCCCGTGCCCGTGGCCGCTCCGTGAGCACCGGGAAGGGGCGACGAGCAGGCGCCATTCGCTTACCCGTTCCCGAAACGGCGGAGAGCAGCGGCAAACATGGCGACCGGCACTGAGCATGTGCTCGCCGCCCGTGTGCGCACGCGCGCCCCCCCCACCGGGTGCAGTACCGCTTTTTGGACACCGGGTGGCAGCAGTGAGCGCGGCGGAACGCAGTGCGCACGCGCACCCCCCCTTTTCGTGCAATACCGCTTTTTGGACACCCCGAGGGCAGCAGGGAGCATGGCCGGCCGCCGTGTGCATGCGCCACGGTGCAGTACTGCTTTTTCGACACCCGAGCGACACGTGTCCGGTAAGGACCACACACACACACACACACACACACACACACACGCCCAGCGGGCCACTGCTGCAGGGCGGAGAAGGCACAGGCACCTGGAAGTACAGCTGCTGGCCTGCCCCAGAGCACAACGCGAACGGCTGCTGGGAACCCCGCTGACAGAGAACCGCACCTCCCGCCACCTCGGGAGACGCAACACGGTCTCCCAGAAGGCCAGTACGGGAAGACTGCACCTCCCGGCATGCCCTGCAGGCTAAAACGGCTGCCGGGAAAACCCCTGCCAGAAAACTATAGCTCCCAGCGTGCCGTGCAGACTAAAAGGGCCGCCCGGAAGCCCGGTGCCGGAAGACTACCGCTCCCAGCATGCCGTGCAAAAGCAACATGGCTGCCCAGAATCTCAGTGCCGGAAGACTACCGCTCCCAGCATGCCGTGCAAAAGCAACATGGCCGCCCGGAAGCCCGGTGCCGGAAGACTACCGCTCCCAGCATGCCCGGCGCCGGGGTGGCACAGCGCTCCCTCACCCTCCCGCCCTTCGCTCCGTAGCCATCGCGTTCCGGCCCGCCCCTCTGCCCGCCGCCCGCCCGCCCGCCCTCGGCACCCGCACCCCGCCGCAGCGCCCCGCAGAGCCCCCCCGCCTGCCCGCCCGCCCGCCCTTTGCACAGATTTCAGCGCCCTCGCCTCAGCTCACCCGCCCTTATTTACAGCGCCTGCTGCGAGGCGCAGAGTCGCTGCGTGTCGTGCTCGAGCCGCTTCTCCCGGAGGCTTCAGGAACAGCGCTTTCCTTTGAACGGCGTTGCAAAATACTCCACAGACAAAAAAGAGGCAGAGGCTGCACTTAAAAAACAAACAAACAAACAAACAAACAAACAAAAAACCCCCACCCACCTACTTAATGGGACAATTTGCAAGCGTTCCAAGAAGCAGCCCTTCTTCTTTAGGACTTTCCACCTCCTGCCTTTACTGATTGTTAAACGAAATAAACAGGCCAAAGCAAGCCACGCGATTTGCTTGACAGACTGCTCAGTTTTTATTATTCAACAGCACGAGATGCTGGCACACAGTACGTCTGGCACGTTAAAGCATGAAAACGTTACTATTCCCATCACCTTTTTAGCTCGTTTCCTGCAGTGCCGCCAAAGGCTCGTTCCGTTTCGAAAAGAGCCGGCCTTTTCTAGCAGCGATCGCAGCCTAAAGGCTATTCCTAGGGCAGAAAGACTAACGGCTCGCTCACCTAGGTACCACTTACCTGGCTCCATTAGTTACTACGGGGATTAGCAAGGAAAGCGCATCGCCTTCTCTAAAGGGGAAAGACGCTCTTTTAAGCGCTTCCAGCGACTCCCCAGCATTGTCGTTACTTTGCGCGGCTAGGCAGCTTCTTCAAAGCCAGCTGCAAGAAAGAGTTTGCCTCCAAGGCACAACTTTCTGCTCCCCAGGGGCCGCTCGAGAGGAAAGCGGGCATTCGCCGCCCGCCCTCGGACAAAACGCACGGCAAGCCCTCGAGCACAGCACAAGACACCTTCTCTAGGGAAACCCGCTACTACGTCTCCTTCGCCGCAGGTTTTTCTCGGTATCGTGGCCCATTCGACAAACAAAAGAGGGCGAGAAATGTTTTCATCTGCTCTAAGGGCTTTCGTAGAAGAGAACGACATCGAAAGGAGTTACTACGGGATTTAGGCTCGGCTACGCACGCTACCCCAGCGCCACGGACTCGCTTTCAAGGGTCGGTAACGTGCGCGGTTTTTGCGCTCGTATTCACGGAACGAACAGGCGCTTCCCCGAGGAGGAGCGTTCGTAAAAAACTCTGACAATGCGTTGCGAGGCAGCAAACCTAGGCGAGCAGTTCTTTACTGGGATCCCTCGGCTGACGTTTCTTCGGCCGCACGCTCGCGGTCAAAGGCGTCTTTCTCACGTCCCGCCGTCAGGGCCTCCCCAGCAATTCCCGCAGCGACTCCCCCCTTGGGACAAACAGCTCGAGGACACGCACGGTCTCGCTAAAAGAACGGGGGGGGGGGGGGGGGGAACAAACGCGTGCGCTGCGCGTGGCACTCGCAGACCCGATCTTCGGGTCCAGAAGAAAACTCTCTAAAGCGGACCAGGCGGGCCAAAGAGGTCCCTTCTTTGCGCCACGCTTCTTTCCTCGCGCAGACGTCGGCCGCCTCTCCCCGCTCTCACGGGATCCCCTACCGGCAAGGGCACGGCGAAACGTTTCGGAAACGACAGCGTTTCCCAGAAGCATTTCCAACACCTTGGGAAAACAGCCGAAGGAGAGGCTCACGCGGGGCGCGTAACTAGAAAGAACGCTCCGCACAAAGGCCTCAAATGACCAGCCCGGAGCAGGGATCCCGGGCTCTCCGGGAGCGCAGGAGTTCTCACGTCCCTACTGAATGGAGCGCGCTGCCCGTGAAACACGAGACGCCGCAGCGACGCCGATCGTCGGAGGGAAGCCTGCAATAAGAGCAAAAGAAAAGCAGACGTTGAGGACAAAGACCAAGCTACGAGCCCCTCGCAATCCAGACACGCTTCTAGATTTACCGCCTATTTCAAGGCGCGCCTTCGGCAATTCCGTCCAATTTATTTTCCCAGAAGCCCGCGGCGAGGACGAAACGCCTCTCAAAGGAAGGTACGGCACAACCGCTCTGGCCTATAAACTACCGGTTTCGACACAGGAAAAGCACGGGGAAAGCGCTCGCGTTCCCCCCGAGAAACCACGTCCAAGCAGACCGATGAAGCAGGCCCCAAGTCTGAAAGCGGACCTAAAGGAGCCCGTTTGGCAGCCACGAGCTGGAACACGCCGTTCTCCTCCTCGCTAACAACCTCCCGTAGAGACCGGCAGCTGTACAGCGCCTTCTGCGCTACACGGAGGAGTCGGATACCGGGCAGATGCCGCGTCCCGAACGCGCAACTAGAGATTTGAACGCACGGACGTAAACAAACGCCCGTGACGTAGCGGAGGTCTAGCGTATTCACGTTTACCGTGCGTCGGTTCTCCTGCGCGGACGGGCCGTTCCACCTTCTTTACTCGTTAGCTGACAGACGCCCTAGGAGAAAGCAAAGAAAGGAAGAAATTCAGAACGAAATGAAACAGATCGGAGGCAGCCTCCAAGGCTTTGATCCATCCCCCCAGGCGGCCGAACCCCCTTTGCAAAGGCACATCTCAAAAGACGTGTCCTTCCGCGATCGCTGCGCTCCTGAGAGCCTAATAGTAGATGGTGCTTGTTAAACAGGAATGAGATGGTAAAACAGATGTTTCCCAGTCTCAAAGAGATTTACGGCATCTACGTATTATGATACACCAAAAAGGAAAAACAAGATGCATTTTTTTTTTTTGGGGGGGGGGGGAGGGCGGGCGGTGGGGAAATCCTTAAAGCTTTCAACACCAGCATCTTAATACGGCTTATTTGCACCTTAATTCTGAAGAGAACGAGAAGGGGGAGAGCTGGCCACAAAGGCGGCGAGGGAAAAAGAGGGAGGCAAAGGCAGACAGAGAAAGCGGACAGCGCAGGGCAGAAGAGGGAGAGGGAGGCAAACGGGCGGACGGGGAGCTGAACAGAGGCGCGGAAACAGAACGAGAAGGCTGCCGAGGGGGACGGAGGGCTGCAAAGGAGCCTGGCGTTCAGCGACGGTATTTTACCGCTCCTCGCGCGTTAGCAGCCCCTTTCAGATGCTTAAGCCCAAATTCTCTCAGCCCTTCACAGCTTCAGTCCCCGCGGCATCTAGTTTCTCCACACTCTCCAATCTTCCTCGCTCTTTCCTGTCCTGCTCAAAACCCCCCCCCCCAGACCCCTTCTGTACTTACGCGCTTCCTTAAAACAGTATCGCCGAAGTCAACCGAACGGGCTGAGCCGCTCCTCTTCCGCTCGCCGGCCCTCGGAACGTCAGCCTGCAAACGAATCGGACCGCCGAGGTCACCGGCAGAGTCTCCTTTCGGAGCTTCGTCCCCGCCCCCCCCCCAAGCTTTAACGACGGTTTCCCAAGCGGGGCAAACGCAGGGCCTCCCTTCAGCCCCGTAACGGTTGTTATCGCGGGCTCCCAAGTCGCCGTGACGACGCTAAGCGGCAAAGCAAGGCAAAGGCAGCTGGGGGCACAGCTTACCCACCTAGCCGCGAAAATTCCTATTTGAGGCCTCCCTCGCCGCTTCTGCCAGGCAAACGCACCGAAACAAAGCTCCCGACAGGCAGCTGAGGCTGCACACGGACCTCGGGGCCCCGCTAGCAACAGCGACGCCGGAGCCGCCGGGCTGCCAGGCGCTATTCCCCCCCCCACACACACCCTCCCCTGCCGGCCTGGCGAAGCGCGGCTTACGACTCACGAGTGCGGGAAGGACGCCGCCGAGCTTCCCGCGGCCGAAGGCTCCTCGTCAGGAGCGGGCAGAGAACCTTTCCGCCGGCGTTCGGAGTCCCCCGGCCGCTCTCGGCACCCGAGAACTTGCCGACAAAGGGCTGAGGGCGGGAGCCCGCACTTCTTCACGGCAGCACACAGCCGTTCCCCGACGTGCCCAACGCCTAGGAGTAGCGCAATTTATAAAGACAAAAACAGCACCGCTACAGGGCGTAAAGCCAAGCTGAAATTCCGACAGCCAAATCTTCGCGCCCGACAGAACGGGCCATGTGCATCGGCGCCTACAGCTCGAGGCTAGCGAGGCCTCGCGGGCGATGCTTCTCTGGCAGGCTGCGCAGCTGAACTCCTGCGTCTTGCCCGAGAGTGTGCGCTGCCCACAAAAGCACAGAGCGAAGGAAGGAAGGAAATAAATCGATTCAAAGGTCGGCAGAAAATCGTAACAATCCAAAGTTGTTTCTAACCACAAAAGCGCATCTAATACACGAGAAGGAGCCTTAATTCCGCAAGGCTTTCACTTTTCTTCTAGCTGCCGCCTTCCTGCTGCCCCAAATGCCATTGCCAGGCAATCAACCTGGGGTCGCGCTAACTGAGCCTTCCTGAAAGCCATCTCTTCGTTTTACAATTCGCACGCTTCCCTCTCCCTCTGGCCACCTGACCGCCGTTCCCCTAAGACAGGAATTTGCTGCCTTGGGGCTCTTAAAGCACGACGCTTCGCAGACACAGAAAGTCACGCGCGCAGAAACGGATGGACGTGGCATCCTTTCTGTAACGCGTACGCACCTTCCGTTAGATGTCGGTCACCTGTTATTCCGATCGCTATTAACGGCGAACCTTCCTCGCCGGGAAGAACGGGCTTTCCCTTTTGGGGCGACGGAGACGGCTCTCGCTCGGTTCCTTTTCATTTTATTACTTTGGCTCGCTTACGTTTTTCTGGTCTCTTCAACTTCAGCCGTAGCAACGAATCTAAAAATTAAATACCCTATCTTTCCTTTTCTACGTACGCGTGTACGATAACAAAACAAAACACAAACAACCAAAGCAAAACTAAGGCAGCTACGGTTAACGATAGCCGCAGGGTAACAACGGGTCGCTTAGTCCTCAGCGCTGCCTCCGGAAGGCCGAAATAACGAACGTTCCGCATCGAGAGTTACCTTAGTTACCCGGGCCAGAACGCCTCCTACTGCCGCAGCTTCTGCGGAGATCGAGGGTCCGCTGCTGCGTTCTTGCTTCCTCGTTTCAGCCCGCCCCTTAGGGACTAAGCGCAAAAAACCGCTCGCTCGTCCGCCTTTGCTCTTTGTCAGCATTTGCTATCGTCGGTTCCGCCTCTGTAACGAAGAGAGAAAATTGCGTTTCGCTTCCAAGAAAACACTTCGACTGACGCGAGTTCTTTTTCTCTTTCCCATGTTTTCCCCCCCCCCCCGCCCCCCCTTTCTTTCTTTTTCCTTCTTTCCCTCAAAGGAAAGGTCTTAATACACCGCCTTGCATCGTACGTTACAGAGGAAACCCTTTGGAAACACTACAGGGCCGACGCCGCGCCGCAACCCTGCTCCGGGGCCCGCCTGCCTCCCCGCTCCAGCCCGGCCCGCACCGCCAACGAACCGGCGCCCTAAACGCCGCACACGCAAAACGCAACGTCGCACCCACGCTCCAGCACACCCTGCCCCGCGCTCCCGCCGCTCCCGGCCCCAGCCCGCCCCCCCCCCCACTCGCCCCGCACCGCCGCCTCCACGCAGCGACGGCCGCAGCGGGCGGGACGCAGCCCGACGCCCCCGAACCTGCGCGTTCGCCTCACCGGGGGCCCCACGTCCCTCCCTCCACGCCACCTCCGCCCTCACCCGCTGCACAACCAAAACGCCCTCCCTGCTCGCCGCCATCTTGCTTCCCTGCCGCCGGGGGAGCCCGAGGGGCGGGGGGGAGCGAGGGGGAGCCCGAGGGGAGGGGGGGAGCGAAGGGGAGCCCGAGGGGAGGGGGGAGCGAGGGGGAACCGGAGGGGAGGGGGGAGCGAGGGGGAACCCGAGGGGAGGGGGGAGCGAGGGGGAACCCGAGGGGAGGGGGGAGCAGAGGGGGAACCCGAGGGGAGGGGGGAGCGAGGGGGAGCCCGAGGGGAGGGGGGAGCGAGGGGGAGCCCGAGGGGAGGGGGGAGCGAGGGGGAGCCCGAGGGGAGGGGGGAGCGAGGGGGAACCGGAGGGGAGGGGGGAGCGAGGGGGAGCCCGAGGGGAGGGGGGAGCGAGGGGGAGCCCGAGGGGAAGGGGGAGCGAGGGGGAGCCCGAGGGGCGGGGGGAGCGAGGGGGAGCCCGAGGGGAAGGGGGGAGCGAGGGGGAGCCCGAGGGGCGGGGGGAGCACAAAGGGAGGCGAGACCCGCAATGGCGCACTCGCGTGCTCGCGGCGCGGCGCTGCAGCCGGGCGGCTCACGCGTGCGAACCGCAGCCCGCCGCGGCAGCCCGGGGCTCCCAGCGAGCGCCCCGTGGCTGCCCGTGCCCGTGGCCGCTCCGTGAGCACCGGGAAGGGGCGACGAGCAGGCGCCATTCGCTTACCCGTTCCCGAAACGGCGGAGAGCAGCGGCAAACATGGCGACCGGCACTGAGCATGTGCTCGCCGCCCGTGTGCGCACGCGCGCCCCCCCCACCGGGTGCAGTACCGCTTTTTGGACACCGGGTGGCAGCAGTGAGCGCGGCGGAACGCAGTGCGCACGCACGCCCCCCCCCCACCGGGTGCAGTACCGCTTTTTGGACACCGGGTGGCAGCAGTGAGCGCGGCGGAACGCAGTGCGCACGCGCACCCCCCCTTTTCGTGCAATACCGCTTTTTGGACACCCCGAGGGCAGCAGGGAGCATGGCCGGCCGCCGTGTGCATGCGCCACGGTGCAGTACTGCTTTTTCGACACCCGAGCGACACGTGTCCGGTAAGGACCACACACACACACACACACACACACACACACACGCCCAGCGGGCCACTGCTGCAGGGCGGAGAAGGCACAGGCACCTGGAAGTACAGCTGCTGGCCTGCCCCAGAGCACAACGCGAACGGCTGCTGGGAACCCCGCTGACAGAGAACCGCACCTCCCGCCACCTCGGGAGACGCAACACGGTCTCCCAGAAGGCCAGTACGGGAAGACTGCACCTCCCGGCATGCCCTGCAGGCTAAAACGGCTGCCGGGAAAACCCCTGCCAGAAAACTATAGCTCCCAGCGTGCCGTGCAGACTAAAAGGGCCGCCCGGAAGCCCGGTGCCGGAAGACTACCGCTCCCAGCATGCCGTGCAAAAGCAACATGGCTGCCCAGAATCTCAGTGCCGGAAGACTACCGCTCCCAGCATGCCGTGCAAAAGCAACATGACCGCCCGGAAGCCCGGTGCCGGAAGACTACCGCTCCCAGCATGCCCGGCGCCGGGGTGGCACAGCGCTCCCTCACCCTCCCGCCCTTCGCTCCGTAGCCATCGCGTTCCGGCCCGCCCCTCTGCCCGCCGCCCGCCCGCCCGCCCTCGGCACCCGCACCCCGCCGCAGCGCCCCGCAGAGCCCCCCCGCCTGCCCGCCCGCCCGCCCTTTGCACAGATTTCAGCGCCCTCGCCTCAGCTCACCCGCCCTTATTTACAGCGCCTGCTGCGAGGCGCAGAGTCGCTGCGTGTCGTGCTCGAGCCGCTTCTCCCGGAGGCTTCAGGAACAGCGCTTTCCTTTGAACGGCGTTGCAAAATACTCCACAGACAAAAAAGAGGCAGAGGCTGCACTTAAAAAACAAACAAACAAACAAACAAACAAACAAACAAAAAACCCCCACCCACCTACTTAATGGGACAATTTGCAAGCGTTCCAAGAAGCAGCCCTTCTTCTTTAGGACTTTCCACCTCCTGCCTTTACTGATTGTTAAACGAAATAAACAGGCCAAAGCAAGCCACGCGATTTGCTTGACAGACTGCTCAGTTTTTATTATTCAACAGCACGAGATGCTGGCACACAGTACGTCTGGCACGTTAAAGCATGAAAACGTTACTATTCCCATCACCTTTTTAGCTCGTTTCCTGCAGTGCCGCCAAAGGCTCGTTCCGTTTCGAAAAGAGCCGGCCTTTTCTAGCAGCGATCGCAGCCTAAAGGCTATTCCTAGGGCAGAAAGACTAACGGCTCGCTCACCTAGGTACCACTTACCTGGCTCCATTAGTTACTACGGGGATTAGCAAGGAAAGCGCATCGCCTTCTCTAAAGGGGAAAGACGCTCTTTTAAGCGCTTCCAGCGACTCCCCAGCATTGTCGTTACTTTGCGCGGCTAGGCAGCTTCTTCAAAGCCAGCTGCAAGAAAGAGTTTGCCTCCAAGGCACAACTTTCTGCTCCCCAGGGGCCGCTCGAGAGGAAAGCGGGCATTCGCCGCCCGCCCTCGGACAAAACGCACGGCAAGCCCTCGAGCACAGCACAAGACACCTTCTCTAGGGAAACCCGCTACTACGTCTCCTTCGCCGCAGGTTTTTCTCGGTATCGTGGCCCATTCGACAAACAAAAGAGGGCGAGAAATGTTTTCATCTGCTCTAAGGGCTTTCGTAGAAGAGAACGACATCGAAAGGAGTTACTACGGGATTTAGGCTCGGCTACGCACGCTACCCCAGCGCCACGGACTCGCTTTCAAGGGTCGGTAACGTGCGCGGTTTTTGCGCTCGTATTCACGGAACGAACAGGCGCTTCCCCGAGGAGGAGCGTTCGTAAAAAACTCTGACAATGCGTTGCGAGGCAGCAAACCTAGGCGAGCAGTTCTTTACTGGGATCCCTCGGCTGACGTTTCTTCGGCCGCACGCTCGCGGTCAAAGGCGTCTTTCTCACGTCCCGCCGTCAGGGCCTCCCCAGCAATTCCCGCAGCGACTCCCCCCTCGGGACAAACAGCTCGAGGACACGCACGGTCTCGCTAAAAGAACGGGGGGGGGGGGGGGGGAACAAACGCGTGCGCTGCGCGTGGCACTCGCAGACCCGATCTTCGGGTCCAGAAGAAAACTCTCTAAAGCGGACCAGGCGGGCCAAAGAGGTCCCTTCTTTGCGCCACGCTTCTTTCCTCGCGCAGACGTCGGCCGCCTCTCCCCGCTCTCACGGGATCCCCTACCGGCAAGGGCACGGCGAAACGTTTCGGAAACGACAGCGTTTCCCAGAAGCATTTCCAACGCCTTGGGAAAACAGCCGAAGGAGAGGCTCACGCGGGGCGCGTAACTAGAAAGAACGCTCCGCACAAAGGCCTCAAATGACCAGCCCGGAGCAGGGATCCCGGGCTCTCCGGGAGCGCAGGAGTTCTCACGTCCCTACTGAATGGAGCGCGCTGCCCGTGAAACACGAGACGCCGCAGCGACGCCGATCGTCGGAGGGAAGCCTGCAATAAGAGCAAAAGAAAAGCAGACGTTGAGGACAAAGACCAAGCTACGAGCCCCTCGCAATCCAGACACGCTTCTAGATTTACCGCCTATTTCAAGGCGCGCCTTCGGCAATTCCGTCCAATTTATTTTCCCAGAAGCCCGCGGCGAGGACGAAACGCCTCTCAAAGGAAGGTACGGCACAACCGCTCTGGCCTATAAACTACCGGTTTCGACACAGGAAAAGCACGGGGAAAGCGCTCGCGTTCCCCCCGAGAAACCACGTCCAAGCAGACCGATGAAGCAGGCCCCAAGTCTGAAAGCGGACCTAAAGGAGCCCGTTTGGCAGCCACGAGCTGGAACACGCCGTTCTCCTCCTCGCTAACAACCTCCCGTAGAGACCGGCAGCTGTACAGCGCCTTCTGCGCTACACGGAGGAGTCGGATACCGGGCAGATGCCGCGTCCCGAACGCGCAACTAGAGATTTGAACGCACGGACGTAAACAAACGCCCGTGACGTAGCGGAGGTCTAGCGTATTCACGTTTACCGTGCGTCGGTTCTCCTGCGCGGACGGGCCGTTCCACCTTCTTTACTCGTTAGCTGACAGACGCCCTAGGAGAAAGCAAAGAAAGGAAGAAATTCAGAACGAAATGAAACAGATCGGAGGCAGCCTCCAAGGCTTTGATCCATCCCCCCAGGCGGCCGAACCCCCTTTGCAAAGGCACATCTCAAAAGACGTGTCCTTCCGCGATCGCTGCGCTCCTGAGAGCCTAATAGTAGATGGTGCTTGTTAAACAGGAATGAGATGGTAAAACAGATGTTTCCCAGTCTCAAAGAGATTTACGGCATCTACGTATTATGATACACCAAAAAGGAAAAACAAGATGCATTTTTTTTTTTTGGGGGGGGGGGAGGGCGGGCGGTGGGGAAATCCTTAAAGCTTTCAACACCAGCATCTTAATACGGCTTATTTGCACCTTAATTCTGAAGAGAACGAGAAGGGGGAGAGCTGGCCACAAAGGCGGCGAGGGAAAAAGAGGGAGGCAAAGGCAGACAGAGAAAGCGGACAGCGCAGGGCAGAAGAGGGAGAGGGAGGCAAACGGGCGGACGGGGAGCTGAACAGAGGCGCGGAAACAGAACGAGAAGGCTGCCGAGGGGGACGGAGGGCTGCAAAGGAGCCTGGCGTTCAGCGACGGTATTTTACCGCTCCTCGCGCGTTAGCAGCCCCTTTCAGATGCTTAAGCCCAAATTCTCTCAGCCCTTCACAGCTTCAGTCCCCGCGGCATCTAGTTTCTCCACACTCTCCAATCTTCCTCGCTCTTTCCTGTCCTGCTCAAAACCCCCCCCCCCAGACCCCTTCTGTACTTACGCGCTTCCTTAAAACAGTATCGCCGAAGTCAACCGAACGGGCTGAGCCGCTCCTCTTCCGCTCGCCGGCCCTCGGAACGTCAGCCTGCAAACGAATCGGACCGCCGAGGTCACCGGCAGAGTCTCCTTTCGGAGCTTCGTCCCCGCCCCCCCCCCAAGCTTTAACGACGGTTTCCCAAGCGGGGCAAACGCAGGGCCTCCCTTCAGCCCCGTAACGGTTGTTATCGCGGGCTCCCAAGTCGCCGTGACGACGCTAAGCGGCAAAGCAAGGCAAAGGCAGCTGGGGGCACAGCTTACCCACCTAGCCGCGAAAATTCCTATTTGAGGCCTCCCTCGCCGCTTCTGCCAGGCAAACGCACCGAAACAAAGCTCCCGACAGGCAGCTGAGGCTGCACACGGACCTCGGGGCCCCGCTAGCAACAGCGACGCCGGAGCCGCCGGGCTGCCAGGCGCTATTCCCCCCCCCACACACACCCTCCCCTGCCGGCCTGGCGAAGCGCGGCTTACGACTCACGAGTGCGGGAAGGACGCCGCCGAGCTTCCCGCGGCCGAAGGCTCCTCGTCAGGAGCGGGCAGAGAACCTTTCCGCCGGCGTTCGGAGTCCCCCGGCCGCTCTCGGCACCCGAGAACTTGCCGACAAAGGGCTGAGGGCGGGAGCCCGCACTTCTTCACGGCAGCACACAGCCGTTCCCCGACGTGCCCAACGCCTAGGAGTAGCGCAATTTATAAAGACAAAAACAGCACCGCTACAGGGCGTAAAGCCAAGCTGAAATTCCGACAGCCAAATCTTCGCGCCCGACAGAACGGGCCATGTGCATCGGCGCCTACAGCTCGAGGCTAGCGAGGCCTCGCGGGCGATGCTTCTCTGGCAGGCTGCGCAGCTGAACTCCTGCGTCTTGCCCGAGAGTGTGCGCTGCCCACAAAAGCACAGAGCGAAGGAAGGAAGGAAATAAATCGATTCAAAGGTCGGCAGAAAATCGTAACAATCCAAAGTTGTTTCTAACCACAAAAGCGCATCTAATACACGAGAAGGAGCCTTAATTCCGCAAGGCTTTCACTTTTCTTCTAGCTGCCGCCTTCCTGCTGCCCCAAATGCCATTGCCAGGCAATCAACCTGGGGTCGCGCTGAGCCTTCCTGAAAGCCATCTCTTCGTTTTACAATTCGCACGCTTCCCTCTCCCTCTGGCCACCTGACCGCTGTTCCCCTAAGACAGGAATTTGCTGCCTTGGGGCTCTTAAAGCACGACGCTTCGCAGACACAGAAAGTCACGCGCGCAGAAACGGATGGACGTGGCATCCTTTCTGTAACGCGTACGCACCTTCCGTTAGATGTCGGTCACCTGTTATTCCGATCGCTATTAACGGCGAACCTTCCTCGCCGGGAAGAACGGGCTTTCCCTTTTGGGGCGACGGAGACGGCTCTCGCTCGGTTCCTTTTCATTTTATTACTTTGGCTCGCTTACGTTTTTCTGGTCTCTTCAACTTCAGCCGTAGCAACGAATCTAAAAATTAAATACCCTATCTTTCCTTTTCTACGTACGCGTGTACGATAACAAAACAAAACACAAACAACCAAAGCAAAACTAAGGCAGCTACGGTTAACGATAGCCGCAGGGTAACAACGGGTCGCTTAGTCCTCAGCGCTGCCTCCGGAAGGCCGAAATAACGAACGTTCCGCATCGAGAGTTACCTTAGTTACCCGGGCCAGAACGCCTCCTACTGCCGCAGCTTCTGCGGAGATCGAGGGTCCGCTGCTGCGTTCTTGCTTCCTCGTTTCAGCCCGCCCCTTAGGGACTAAGCGCAAAAAACCGCTCGCTCGTCCGCCTTTGCTCTTTGTCAGCATTTGCTATCGTCGGTTCCGCCTCTGTAACGAAGAGAGAAAATTGCGTTTCGCTTCCAAGAAAACACTTCGACTGACGCGAGTTCTTTTTCTCTTTCCCATGTTTTCCCCCCCCCCCCGCCCCCCCTTTCTTTCTTTTTCCTTCTTTCCCTCAAAGGAAAGGTCTTAATACACCGCCTTGCATCGTACGTTACAGAGGAAACCCTTTGGAAACACTACAGGGCCGACGCCGCGCCGCAACCCTGCTCCGGGGCCCGCCTGCCTCCCCGCTCCAGCCCGGCCCGCACCGCCAACGAACCGGCGCCCTAAACGCCGCACACGCAAAACGCAACGTCGCACCCACGCTCCAGCACACCCTGCCCCGCGCTCCCGCCGCTCCCGGCCCCAGCCCGCCCCCCCCCCCACTCGCCCCGCACCGCCGCCTCCACGCAGCGACGGCCGCAGCGGGCGGGACGCAGCCCGACGCCCCCGAACCTGCGCGTTCGCCTCACCGGGGGCCCCACGTCCCTCCCTCCACGCCACCTCCGCCCTCACCCGCTGCACAACCAAAACGCCCTCCCTGCTCGCCGCCATCTTGCTTCCCTGCCGCCGGGGGAGCCCGAGGGGAGGGGGGGAGCAGGGGGAGCCCGAGGGGAGGGGGGAGCGAGGGGGAGCCCGAGGGGCGGGGGGGAGCGAGGGGGAGCCCGAGGGGAGGGGGGGAGCGAAGGGGAGCCCGAGGGGAGGGGGGAGCGAGGGGGAACCGGAGGGGAGGGGGGAGCGAGGGGGAACCCGAGGGGAGGGGGGAGCGAGGGGGAACCCGAGGGGAGGGGGGAGCAGAGGGGGAACCCGAGGGGAGGGGGGAGCGAGGGGGAGCCCGAGGGGAGGGGGGAGCGAGGGGGAGCCCGAGGGGAGGGGGGAGCGAGGGGGAGCCCGAGGGGAGGGGGGAGCGAGGGGGAACCGGAGGGGAGGGGGGAGCGAGGGGGAGCCCGAGGGGAGGGGGGAGCGAGGGGGAGCCCGAGGGGAAGGGGGAGCGAGGGGGAGCCCGAGGGGCGGGGGGAGCGAGGGGGAGCCCGAGGGGAAGGGGGGAGCGAGGGGGAGCCCGAGGGGCGGGGGGAGCACAAAGGGAGGCGAGACCCGCAATGGCGCACTCGCGTGCTCGCGGCGCGGCGCTGCAGCCGGGCGGCTCACGCGTGCGAACCGCAGCCCGCCGCGGCAGCCCGGGGCTCCCAGCGAGCGCCCCGTGGCTGCCCGTGCCCGTGGCCGCTCCGTGAGCACCGGGAAGGGGCGACGAGCAGGCGCCATTCGCTTACCCGTTCCCGAAACGGCGGAGAGCAGCGGCAAACATGGCGACCGGCACTGAGCATGTGCTCGCCGCCCGTGTGCGCACGCGCGCCCCCCCCACCGGGTGCAGTACCGCTTTTTGGACACCGGGTGGCAGCAGTGAGCGCGGCGGAACGCAGTGCGCACGCACGCCCCCCCCCCACCGGGTGCAGTACCGCTTTTTGGACACCGGGTGGCAGCAGTGAGCGCGGCGGAACGCAGTGCGCACGCGCACCCCCCCTTTTCGTGCAATACCGCTTTTTGGACACCCCGAGGGCAGCAGGGAGCATGGCCGGCCGCCGTGTGCATGCGCCACGGTGCAGTACTGCTTTTTCGACACCCGAGCGACACGTGTCCGGTAAGGACCACACACACACACACACACACACACACACACACGCCCAGCGGGCCACTGCTGCAGGGCGGAGAAGGCACAGGCACCTGGAAGTACAGCTGCTGGCCTGCCCCAGAGCACAACGCGAACGGCTGCTGGGAACCCCGCTGACAGAGAACCGCACCTCCCGCCACCTCGGGAGACGCAACACGGTCTCCCAGAAGGCCAGTACGGGAAGACTGCACCTCCCGGCATGCCCTGCAGGCTAAAACGGCTGCCGGGAAAACCCCTGCCAGAAAACTATAGCTCCCAGCGTGCCGTGCAGACTAAAAGGGCCGCCCGGAAGCCCGGTGCCGGAAGACTACCGCTCCCAGCATGCCGTGCAAAAGCAACATGGCTGCCCAGAATCTCAGTGCCGGAAGACTACCGCTCCCAGCATGCCGTGCAAAAGCAACATGGCCGCCCGGAAGCCCGGTGCCGGAAGACTACCGCTCCCAGCATGCCCGGCGCCGGGGTGGCACAGCGCTCCCTCACCCTCCCGCCCTTCGCTCCGTAGCCATCGCGTTCCGGCCCGCCCCTCTGCCCGCCGCCCGCCCGCCCGCCCTCGGCACCCGCACCCCGCCGCAGCGCCCCGCAGAGCCCCCCCGCCTGCCCGCCCGCCCGCCCGCCCTTTGCACAGATTTCAGCGCCCTCGCCTCAGCTCACCCGCCCTTATTTACAGCGCCTGCTGCGAGGCGCAGAGTCGCTGCGTGTCGTGCTCGAGCCGCTTCTCCCGGAGGCTTCAGGAACAGCGCTTTCCTTTGAACGGCGTTGCAAAATACTCCACAGACAAAAAAGAGGCAGAGGCTGCACTTAAAAAACAAACAAACAAACAAACAAACAAACAAACAAAAAACCCCCACCCACCTACTTAATGGGACAATTTGCAAGCGTTCCAAGAAGCAGCCCTTCTTCTTTAGGACTTTCCACCTCCTGCCTTTACTGATTGTTAAACGAAATAAACAGGCCAAAGCAAGCCACGCGATTTGCTTGACAGACTGCTCAGTTTTTATTATTCAACAGCACGAGATGCTGGCACACAGTACGTCTGGCACGTTAAAGCATGAAAACGTTACTATTCCCATCACCTTTTTAGCTCGTTTCCTGCAGTGCCGCCAAAGGCTCGTTCCGTTTCGAAAAGAGCCGGCCTTTTCTAGCAGCGATCGCAGCCTAAAGGCTATTCCTAGGGCAGAAAGACTAACGGCTCGCTCACCTAGGTACCACTTACCTGGCTCCATTAGTTACTACGGGGATTAGCAAGGAAAGCGCATCGCCTTCTCTAAAGGGGAAAGACGCTCTTTTAAGCGCTTCCAGCGACTCCCCAGCATTGTCGTTACTTTGCGCGGCTAGGCAGCTTCTTCAAAGCCAGCTGCAAGAAAGAGTTTGCCTCCAAGGCACAACTTTCTGCTCCCCAGGGGCCGCTCGAGAGGAAAGCGGGCATTCGCCGCCCGCCCTCGGACAAAACGCACGGCAAGCCCTCGAGCACAGCACAAGACACCTTCTCTAGGGAAACCCGCTACTACGTCTCCTTCGCCGCAGGTTTTTCTCGGTATCGTGGCCCATTCGACAAACAAAAGAGGGCGAGAAATGTTTTCATCTGCTCTAAGGGCTTTCGTAGAAGAGAACGACATCGAAAGGAGTTACTACGGGATTTAGGCTCGGCTACGCACGCTACCCCAGCGCCACGGACTCGCTTTCAAGGGTCGGTAACGTGCGCGGTTTTTGCGCTCGTATTCACGGAACGAACAGGCGCTTCCCCGAGGAGGAGCGTTCGTAAAAAACTCTGACAATGCGTTGCGAGGCAGCAAACCTAGGCGAGCAGTTCTTTACTGGGATCCCTCGGCTGACGTTTCTTCGGCCGCACGCTCGCGGTCAAAGGCGTCTTTCTCACGTCCCGCCGTCAGGGCCTCCCCAGCAATTCCCGCAGCGACTCCCCCCTCGGGACAAACAGCTCGAGGACACGCACGGTCTCGCTAAAAGAACGGGGGGGGGGGGGGGGGAACAAACGCGTGCGCTGCGCGTGGCACTCGCAGACCCGATCTTCGGGTCCAGAAGAAAACTCTCTAAAGCGGACCAGGCGGGCCAAAGAGGTCCCTTCTTTGCGCCACGCTTCTTTCCTCGCGCAGACGTCGGCCGCCTCTCCCCGCTCTCACGGGATCCCCTACCGGCAAGGGCACGGCGAAACGTTTCGGAAACGACAGCGTTTCCCAGAAGCATTTCCAACGCCTTGGGAAAACAGCCGAAGGAGAGGCTCACGCGGGGCGCGTAACTAGAAAGAACGCTCCGCACAAAGGCCTCAAATGACCAGCCCGGAGCAGGGATCCCGGGCTCTCCGGGAGCGCAGGAGTTCTCACGTCCCTACTGAATGGAGCGCGCTGCCCGTGAAACACGAGACGCCGCAGCGACGCCGATCGTCGGAGGGAAGCCTGCAATAAGAGCAAAAGAAAAGCAGACGTTGAGGACAAAGACCAAGCTACGAGCCCCTCGCAATCCAGACACGCTTCTAGATTTACCGCCTATTTCAAGGCGCGCCTTCGGCAATTCCGTCCAATTTATTTTCCCAGAAGCCCGCGGCGAGGACGAAACGCCTCTCAAAGGAAGGTACGGCACAACCGCTCTGGCCTATAAACTACCGGTTTCGACACAGGAAAAGCACGGGGAAAGCGCTCGCGTTCCCCCCGAGAAACCACGTCCAAGCAGACCGATGAAGCAGGCCCCAAGTCTGAAAGCGGACCTAAAGGAGCCCGTTTGGCAGCCACGAGCTGGAACACGCCGTTCTCCTCCTCGCTAACAACCTCCCGTAGAGACCGGCAGCTGTACAGCGCCTTCTGCGCTACACGGAGGAGTCGGATACCGGGCAGATGCCGCGTCCCGAACGCGCAACTAGAGATTTGAACGCACGGACGTAAACAAACGCCCGTGACGTAGCGGAGGTCTAGCGTATTCACGTTTACCGTGCGTCGGTTCTCCTGCGCGGACGGGCCGTTCCACCTTCTTTACTCGTTAGCTGACAGACGCCCTAGGAGAAAGCAAAGAAAGGAAGAAATTCAGAACGAAATGAAACAGATCGGAGGCAGCCTCCAAGGCTTTGATCCATCCCCCCAGGCGGCCGAACCCCCTTTGCAAAGGCACATCTCAAAAGACGTGTCCTTCCGCGATCGCTGCGCTCCTGAGAGCCTAATAGTAGATGGTGCTTGTTAAACAGGAATGAGATGGTAAAACAGATGTTTCCCAGTCTCAAAGAGATTTACGGCATCTACGTATTATGATACACCAAAAAGGAAAAACAAGATGCATTTTTTTTTTTTGGGGGGGGGGGAGGGCGGGCGGTGGGGAAATCCTTAAAGCTTTCAACACCAGCATCTTAATACGGCTTATTTGCACCTTAATTCTGAAGAGAACGAGAAGGGGGAGAGCTGGCCACAAAGGCGGCGAGGGAAAAAGAGGGAGGCAAAGGCAGACAGAGAAAGCGGACAGCGCAGGGCAGAAGAGGGAGAGGGAGGCAAACGGGCGGACGGGGAGCTGAACAGAGGCGCGGAAACAGAACGAGAAGGCTGCCGAGGGGGACGGAGGGCTGCAAAGGAGCCTGGCGTTCAGCGACGGTATTTTACCGCTCCTCGCGCGTTAGCAGCCCCTTTCAGATGCTTAAGCCCAAATTCTCTCAGCCCTTCACAGCTTCAGTCCCCGCGGCATCTAGTTTCTCCACACTCTCCAATCTTCCTCGCTCTTTCCTGTCCTGCTCAAAACCCCCCCCCCCAGACCCCTTCTGTACTTACGCGCTTCCTTAAAACAGTATCGCCGAAGTCAACCGAACGGGCTGAGCCGCTCCTCTTCCGCTCGCCGGCCCTCGGAACGTCAGCCTGCAAACGAATCGGACCGCCGAGGTCACCGGCAGAGTCTCCTTTCGGAGCTTCGTCCCCGCCCCCCCCCCAAGCTTTAACGACGGTTTCCCAAGCGGGGCAAACGCAGGGCCTCCCTTCAGCCCCGTAACGGTTGTTATCGCGGGCTCCCAAGTCGCCGTGACGACGCTAAGCGGCAAAGCAAGGCAAAGGCAGCTGGGGGCACAGCTTACCCACCTAGCCGCGAAAATTCCTATTTGAGGCCTCCCTCGCCGCTTCTGCCAGGCAAACGCACCGAAACAAAGCTCCCGACAGGCAGCTGAGGCTGCACACGGACCTCGGGGCCCCGCTAGCAACAGCGACGCCGGAGCCGCCGGGCTGCCAGGCGCTATTCCCCCCCCCACACACACCCTCCCCTGCCGGCCTGGCGAAGCGCGGCTTACGACTCACGAGTGCGGGAAGGACGCCGCCGAGCTTCCCGCGGCCGAAGGCTCCTCGTCAGGAGCGGGCAGAGAACCTTTCCGCCGGCGTTCGGAGTCCCCCGGCCGCTCTCGGCACCCGAGAACTTGCCGACAAAGGGCTGAGGGCGGGAGCCCGCACTTCTTCACGGCAGCACACAGCCGTTCCCCGACGTGCCCAACGCCTAGGAGTAGCGCAATTTATAAAGACAAAAACAGCACCGCTACAGGGCGTAAAGCCAAGCTGAAATTCCGACAGCCAAATCTTCGCGCCCGACAGAACGGGCCATGTGCATCGGCGCCTACAGCTCGAGGCTAGCGAGGCCTCGCGGGCGATGCTTCTCTGGCAGGCTGCGCAGCTGAACTCCTGCGTCTCGCCCGAGAGTGTGCGCTGCCCACAAAAGCACAGAGCGAAGGAAGGAAGGAAATAAATCGATTCAAAGGTCGGCAGAAAATCGTAACAATCCAAAGTTGTTTCTAACCACAAAAGCGCATCTAATACACGAGAAGGAGCCTTAATTCCGCAAGGCTTTCACTTTTCTTCTAGCTGCCGCCTTCCTGCTGCCCCAAATGCCATTGCCAGGCAATCAACCTGGGGTCGCGCTAACTGAGCCTTCCTGAAAGCCATCTCTTCGTTTTACAATTCGCACGCTTCCCTCTCCCTCTGGCCACCTGACCGCTGTTCCCCTAAGACAGGAATTTGCTGCCTTGGGGCTCTTAAAGCACGACGCTTCGCAGACACAGAAAGTCACGCGCGCAGAAACGGATGGACGTGGCATCCTTTCTGTAACGCGTACGCACCTTCCGTTAGATGTCGGTCACCTGTTATTCCGATCGCTATTAACGGCGAACCTTCCTCGCCGGGAAGAACGGGCTTTCCCTTTTGGGGCGACGGAGACGGCTCTCGCTCGGTTCCTTTTCATTTTATTACTTTGGCTCGCTTACGTTTTTCTGGTCTCTTCAACTTCAGCCGTAGCAACGAATCTAAAAATTAAATACCCTATCTTTCCTTTTCTACGTACGCGTGTACGATAACAAAACAAAACACAAACAACCAAAGCAAAACTAAGGCAGCTACGGTTAACGATAGCCGCAGGGTAACAACGGGTCGCTTAGTCCTCAGCGCTGCCTCCGGAAGGCCGAAATAACGAACGTTCCGCATCGAGAGTTACCTTAGTTACCCGGGCCAGAACGCCTCCTACTGCCGCAGCTTCTGCGGAGATCGAGGGTCCGCTGCTGCGTTCTTGCTTCCTCGTTTCAGCCCGCCCCTTAGGGACTAAGCGCAAAAAACCGCTCGCTCGTCCGCCTTTGCTCTTTGTCAGCATTTGCTATCGTCGGTTCCGCCTCTGTAACGAAGAGAGAAAATTGCGTTTCGCTTCCAAGAAAACACTTCGACTGACGCGAGTTCTTTTTCTCTTTCCCATGTTTTCCCCCCCCCCCCGCCCCCCCTTTCTTTCTTTTTCCTTCTTTCCCTCAAAGGAAAGGTCTTAATACACCGCCTTGCATCGTACGTTACAGAGGAAACCCTTTGGAAACACTACAGGGCCGACGCCGCGCCGCAACCCTGCTCCGGGGCCCGCCTGCCTCCCCGCTCCAGCCCGGCCCGCACCGCCAACGAACCGGCGCCCTAAACGCCGCACACGCAAAACGCAACGTCGCACCCACGCTCCAGCACACCCTGCCCCGCGCTCCCGCCGCTCCCGGCCCCAGCCCGCCCCCCCCCCCACTCGCCCCGCACCGCCGCCTCCACGCAGCGACGGCCGCAGCGGGCGGGACGCAGCCCGACGCCCCCGAACCTGCGCGTTCGCCTCACCGGGGGCCCCACGTCCCTCCCTCCACGCCACCTCCGCCCTCACCCGCTGCACAACCAAAACGCCCTCCCTGCTCGCCGCCATCTTGCTTCCCTGCCGCCGGGGGAGCCCGAGGGGAGGGGGGGAGCAGGGGGAGCCCGAGGGGAGGGGGGAGCGAGGGGGAGCCCGAGGGGCGGGGGGGAGCGAGGGGGAGCCCGAGGGGAGGGGGGGAGCGAAGGGGAGCCCGAGGGGAGGGGGGAGCGAGGGGGAACCGGAGGGGAGGGGGGAGCGAGGGGGAACCCGAGGGGAGGGGGGAGCGAGGGGGAACCCGAGGGGAGGGGGGAGCAGAGGGGGAACCCGAGGGGAGGGGGGAGCGAGGGGGAGCCCGAGGGGAGGGGGGAGCGAGGGGGAGCCCGAGGGGAGGGGGGAGCGAGGGGGAGCCCGAGGGGAGGGGGGAGCGAGGGGGAACCGGAGGGGAGGGGGGAGCGAGGGGGAGCCCGAGGGGAGGGGGGAGCGAGGGGGAGCCCGAGGGGAAGGGGGAGCGAGGGGGAGCCCGAGGGGCGGGGGGAGCGAGGGGGAGCCCGAGGGGAAGGGGGGAGCGAGGGGGAGCCCGAGGGGCGGGGGGAGCACAAAGGGAGGCGAGACCCGCAATGGCGCACTCGCGTGCTCGCGGCGCGGCGCTGCAGCCGGGCGGCTCACGCGTGCGAACCGCAGCCCGCCGCGGCAGCCCGGGGCTCCCAGCGAGCGCCCCGTGGCTGCCCGTGCCCGTGGCCGCTCCGTGAGCACCGGGAAGGGGCGACGAGCAGGCGCCATTCGCTTACCCGTTCCCGAAACGGCGGAGAGCAGCGGCAAACATGGCGACCGGCACTGAGCATGTGCTCGCCGCCCGTGTGCGCACGCGCGCCCCCCCCACCGGGTGCAGTACCGCTTTTTGGACACCGGGTGGCAGCAGTGAGCGCGGCGGAACGCAGTGCGCACGCACGCCCCCCCCCCCACCGGGTGCAGTACCGCTTTTTGGACACCGGGTGGCAGCAGTGAGCGCGGCGGAACGCAGTGCGCACGCGCACCCCCCCTTTTCGTGCAATACCGCTTTTTGGACACCCCGAGGGCAGCAGGGAGCATGGCCGGCCGCCGTGTGCATGCGCCACGGTGCAGTACTGCTTTTTCGACACCCGAGCGACACGTGTCCGGTAAGGACCACACACACACACACACACACACACACACACACGCCCAGCGGGCCACTGCTGCAGGGCGGAGAAGGCACAGGCACCTGGAAGTACAGCTGCTGGCCTGCCCCAGAGCACAACGCGAACGGCTGCTGGGAACCCCGCTGACAGAGAACCGCACCTCCCGCCACCTCGGGAGACGCAACACGGTCTCCCAGAAGGCCAGTACGGGAAGACTGCACCTCCCGGCATGCCCTGCAGGCTAAAACGGCTGCCGGGAAAACCCCTGCCAGAAAACTATAGCTCCCAGCGTGCCGTGCAGACTAAAAGGGCCGCCCGGAAGCCCGGTGCCGGAAGACTACCGCTCCCAGCATGCCGTGCAAAAGCAACATGGCTGCCCAGAATCTCAGTGCCGGAAGACTACCGCTCCCAGCATGCCGTGCAAAAGCAACATGACCGCCCGGAAGCCCGGTGCCGGAAGACTACCGCTCCCAGCATGCCCGGCGCCGGGGTGGCACAGCGCTCCCTCACCCTCCCGCCCTTCGCTCCGTAGCCATCGCGTTCCGGCCCGCCCCTCTGCCCGCCGCCCGCCCGCCCGCCCTCGGCACCCGCACCCCGCCGCAGCGCCCCGCAGAGCCCCCCCGCCTGCCCGCCCGCCCGCCCTTTGCACAGATTTCAGCGCCCTCGCCTCAGCTCACCCGCCCTTATTTACAGCGCCTGCTGCGAGGCGCAGAGTCGCTGCGTGTCGTGCTCGAGCCGCTTCTCCCGGAGGCTTCAGGAACAGCGCTTTCCTTTGAACGGCGTTGCAAAATACTCCACAGACAAAAAAGAGGCAGAGGCTGCACTTAAAAAACAAACAAACAAACAAACAAACAAACAAACAAAAAACCCCCACCCACCTACTTAATGGGACAATTTGCAAGCGTTCCAAGAAGCAGCCCTTCTTCTTTAGGACTTTCCACCTCCTGCCTTTACTGATTGTTAAACGAAATAAACAGGCCAAAGCAAGCCACGCGATTTGCTTGACAGACTGCTCAGTTTTTATTATTCAACAGCACGAGATGCTGGCACACAGTACGTCTGGCACGTTAAAGCATGAAAACGTTACTATTCCCATCACCTTTTTAGCTCGTTTCCTGCAGTGCCGCCAAAGGCTCGTTCCGTTTCGAAAAGAGCCGGCCTTTTCTAGCAGCGATCGCAGCCTAAAGGCTATTCCTAGGGCAGAAAGACTAACGGCTCGCTCACCTAGGTACCACTTACCTGGCTCCATTAGTTACTACGGGGATTAGCAAGGAAAGCGCATCGCCTTCTCTAAAGGGGAAAGACGCTCTTTTAAGCGCTTCCAGCGACTCCCCAGCATTGTCGTTACTTTGCGCGGCTAGGCAGCTTCTTCAAAGCCAGCTGCAAGAAAGAGTTTGCCTCCAAGGCACAACTTTCTGCTCCCCAGGGGCCGCTCGAGAGGAAAGCGGGCATTCGCCGCCCGCCCTCGGACAAAACGCACGGCAAGCCCTCGAGCACAGCACAAGACACCTTCTCTAGGGAAACCCGCTACTACGTCTCCTTCGCCGCAGGTTTTTCTCGGTATCGTGGCCCATTCGACAAACAAAAGAGGGCGAGAAATGTTTTCATCTGCTCTAAGGGCTTTCGTAGAAGAGAACGACATCGAAAGGAGTTACTACGGGATTTAGGCTCGGCTACGCACGCTACCCCAGCGCCACGGACTCGCTTTCAAGGGTCGGTAACGTGCGCGGTTTTTGCGCTCGTATTCACGGAACGAACAGGCGCTTCCCCGAGGAGGAGCGTTCGTAAAAAACTCTGACAATGCGTTGCGAGGCAGCAAACCTAGGCGAGCAGTTCTTTACTGGGATCCCTCGGCTGACGTTTCTTCGGCCGCACGCTCGCGGTCAAAGGCGTCTTTCTCACGTCCCGCCGTCAGGGCCTCCCCAGCAATTCCCGCAGCGACTCCCCCCTCGGGACAAACAGCTCGAGGACACGCACGGTCTCGCTAAAAGAACGGGGGGGGGGGGGGGGAACAAACGCGTGCGCTGCGCGTGGCACTCGCAGACCCGATCTTCGGGTCCAGAAGAAAACTCTCTAAAGCGGACCAGGCGGGCCAAAGAGGTCCCTTCTTTGCGCCACGCTTCTTTCCTCGCGCAGACGTCGGCCGCCTCTCCCCGCTCTCACGGGATCCCCTACCGGCAAGGGCACGGCGAAACGTTTCGGAAACGACAGCGTTTCCCAGAAGCATTTCCAACGCCTTGGGAAAACAGCCGAAGGAGAGGCTCACGCGGGGCGCGTAACTAGAAAGAACGCTCCGCACAAAGGCCTCAAATGACCAGCCCGGAGCAGGGATCCCGGGCTCTCCGGGAGCGCAGGAGTTCTCACGTCCCTACTGAATGGAGCGCGCTGCCCGTGAAACACGAGACGCCGCAGCGACGCCGATCGTCGGAGGGAAGCCTGCAATAAGAGCAAAAGAAAAGCAGACGTTGAGGACAAAGACCAAGCTACGAGCCCCTCGCAATCCAGACACGCTTCTAGATTTACCGCCTATTTCAAGGCGCGCCTTCGGCAATTCCGTCCAATTTATTTTCCCAGAAGCCCGCGGCGAGGACGAAACGCCTCTCAAAGGAAGGTACGGCACAACCGCTCTGGCCTATAAACTACCGGTTTCGACACAGGAAAAGCACGGGGAAAGCGCTCGCGTTCCCCCCGAGAAACCACGTCCAAGCAGACCGATGAAGCAGGCCCCAAGTCTGAAAGCGGACCTAAAGGAGCCCGTTTGGCAGCCACGAGCTGGAACACGCCGTTCTCCTCCTCGCTAACAACCTCCCGTAGAGACCGGCAGCTGTACAGCGCCTTCTGCGCTACACGGAGGAGTCGGATACCGGGCAGATGCCGCGTCCCGAACGCGCAACTAGAGATTTGAACGCACGGACGTAAACAAACGCCCGTGACGTAGCGGAGGTCTAGCGTATTCACGTTTACCGTGCGTCGGTTCTCCTGCGCGGACGGGCCGTTCCACCTTCTTTACTCGTTAGCTGACAGACGCCCTAGGAGAAAGCAAAGAAAGGAAGAAATTCAGAACGAAATGAAACAGATCGGAGGCAGCCTCCAAGGCTTTGATCCATCCCCCCAGGCGGCCGAACCCCCTTTGCAAAGGCACATCTCAAAAGACGTGTCCTTCCGCGATCGCTGCGCTCCTGAGAGCCTAATAGTAGATGGTGCTTGTTAAACAGGAATGAGATGGTAAAACAGATGTTTCCCAGTCTCAAAGAGATTTACGGCATCTACGTATTATGATACACCAAAAAGGAAAAACAAGATGCATTTTTTTTTTTTGGGGGGGGGGGAGGGCGGGCGGTGGGGAAATCCTTAAAGCTTTCAACACCAGCATCTTAATACGGCTTATTTGCACCTTAATTCTGAAGAGAACGAGAAGGGGGAGAGCTGGCCACAAAGGCGGCGAGGGAAAAAGAGGGAGGCAAAGGCAGACAGAGAAAGCGGACAGCGCAGGGCAGAAGAGGGAGAGGGAGGCAAACGGGCGGACGGGGAGCTGAACAGAGGCGCGGAAACAGAACGAGAAGGCTGCCGAGGGGGACGGAGGGCTGCAAAGGAGCCTGGCGTTCAGCGACGGTATTTTACCGCTCCTCGCGCGTTAGCAGCCCCTTTCAGATGCTTAAGCCCAAATTCTCTCAGCCCTTCACAGCTTCAGTCCCCGCGGCATCTAGTTTCTCCACACTCTCCAATCTTCCTCGCTCTTTCCTGTCCTGCTCAAAACCCCCCCCCCAGACCCCTTCTGTACTTACGCGCTTCCTTAAAACAGTATCGCCGAAGTCAACCGAACGGGCTGAGCCGCTCCTCTTCCGCTCGCCGGCCCTCGGAACGTCAGCCTGCAAACGAATCGGACCGCCGAGGTCACCGGCAGAGTCTCCTTTCGGAGCTTCGTCCCCGCCCCCCCCCCCAAGCTTTAACGACGGTTTCCCAAGCGGGGCAAACGCAGGGCCTCCCTTCAGCCCCGTAACGGTTGTTATCGCGGGCTCCCAAGTCGCCGTGACGACGCTAAGCGGCAAAGCAAGGCAAAGGCAGCTGGGGGCACAGCTTACCCACCTAGCCGCGAAAATTCCTATTTGAGGCCTCCCTCGCCGCTTCTGCCAGGCAAACGCACCGAAACAAAGCTCCCGACAGGCAGCTGAGGCTGCACACGGACCTCGGGGCCCCGCTAGCAACAGCGACGCCGGAGCCGCCGGGCTGCCAGGCGCTATTCCCCCCCCCACACACACCCTCCCCTGCCGGCCTGGCGAAGCGCGGCTTACGACTCACGAGTGCGGGAAGGACGCCGCCGAGCTTCCCGCGGCCGAAGGCTCCTCGTCAGGAGCGGGCAGAGAACCTTTCCGCCGGCGTTCGGAGTCCCCCGGCCGCTCTCGGCACCCGAGAACTTGCCGACAAAGGGCTGAGGGCGGGAGCCCGCACTTCTTCACGGCAGCACACAGCCGTTCCCCGACGTGCCCAACGCCTAGGAGTAGCGCAATTTATAAAGACAAAAACAGCACCGCTACAGGGCGTAAAGCCAAGCTGAAATTCCGACAGCCAAATCTTCGCGCCCGACAGAACGGGCCATGTGCATCGGCGCCTACAGCTCGAGGCTAGCGAGGCCTCGCGGGCGATGCTTCTCTGGCAGGCTGCGCAGCTGAACTCCTGCGTCTTGCCCGAGAGTGTGCGCTGCCCACAAAAGCACAGAGCGAAGGAAGGAAGGAAATAAATCGATTCAAAGGTCGGCAGAAAATCGTAACAATCCAAAGTTGTTTCTAACCACAAAAGCGCATCTAATACACGAGAAGGAGCCTTAATTCCGCAAGGCTTTCACTTTTCTTCTAGCTGCCGCCTTCCTGCTGCCCCAAATGCCATTGCCAGGCAATCAACCTGGGGTCGCGCTAACTGAGCCTTCCTGAAAGCCATCTCTTCGTTTTACAATTCGCACGCTTCCCTCTCCCTCTGGCCACCTGACCGCCGTTCCCCTAAGACAGGAATTTGCTGCCTTGGGGCTCTTAAAGCACGACGCTTCGCAGACACAGAAAGTCACGCGCGCAGAAACGGATGGACGTGGCATCCTTTCTGTAACGCGTACGCACCTTCCGTTAGGTGTCGGTCACCTGTTATTCCGATCGCTATTAACGGCGAACCTTCCTCGCCGGGAAGAACGGGCTTTCCCTTTTGGGGCGACGGAGACGGCTCTCGCTCGGTTCCTTTTCATTTTATTACTTTGGCTCGCTTACGTTTTTCTGGTCTCTTCAACTTCAGCCGTAGCAACGAATCTAAAAATTAAATACCCTATCTTTCCTTTTCTACGTACGCGTGTACGATAACAAAACAAAACACAAACAACCAAAGCAAAACTAAGGCAGCTACGGTTAACGATAGCCGCAGGGTAACAACGGGTCGCTTAGTCCTCAGCGCTGCCTCCGGAAGGCCGAAATAACGAACGTTCCGCATCGAGAGTTACCTTAGTTACCCGGGCCAGAACGCCTCCTACTGCCGCAGCTTCTGCGGAGATCGAGGGTCCGCTGCTGCGTTCTTGCTTCCTCGTTTCAGCCCGCCCCTTAGGGACTAAGCGCAAAAAACCGCTCGCTCGTCCGCCTTTGCTCTTTGTCAGCATTTGCTATCGTCGGTTCCGCCTCTGTAACGAAGAGAGAAAATTGCGTTTCGCTTCCAAGAAAACACTTCGACTGACGCGAGTTCTTTTTCTCTTTCCCATGTTTTCCCCCCCCCCCCGCCCCCCCTTTCTTTCTTTTTCCTTCTTTCCCTCAAAGGAAAGGTCTTAATACACCGCCTTGCATCGTAAGTTACAGAGGAAACCCTTTGGAAACACTACAGGGCCGACGCCGCGCCGCAACCCTGCTCCGGGGCCCGCCTGCCTCCCCGCTCCAGCCCGGCCCGCACCGCCAACGAACCGGCGCCCTAAACGCCGCACACGCAAAACGCAACGTCGCACCCACGCTCCAGCACACCCTGCCCCGCGCTCCCGCCGCTCCCGGCCCCAGCCCGCCCCCCCCCCCACTCGCCCCGCACCGCCGCCTCCACGCAGCGACGGCCGCAGCGGGCGGGACGCAGCCCGACGCCCCCGAACCTGCGCGTTCGCCTCACCGGGGGCCCCACGTCCCTCCCTCCACGCCACCTCCGCCCTCACCCGCCGCACAACCAAAACGCCCTCCCTGCTCGCCGCCATCTTGCTTCCCTGCCGCCGGGGGAGCCCGAGGGGAGGGGGGGAGCAGGGGGAGCCCGAGGGGAGGGGGGAGCGAGGGGGAGCCCGAGGGGAGGGGGGGAGCGAGGGGGAGCCCGAGGGGAGGGGGGGAGCGAAGGGGAGCCCGAGGGGAGGGGGGAGCGAGGGGGAACCGGAGGGGAGGGGGGAGCGAGGGGGAACCGGAGGGGAGGGGGGAGCGAGGGGGAACCCGAGGGGAGGGGGGAGCGAGGGGGAACCCGAGGGGAGGGGGGAGCAGAGGGGGAACCCGAGGGGAGGGGGGAGCGAGGGGGAGCCCGAGGGGAGGGGGGAGCGAGGGGGAACCGGAGGGGAGGGGGGAGCGAGGGGGAGCCCGAGGGGAGGGGGGAGCGAGGGGGAGCCCGAGGGGAAGGGGGAGCGAGGGGGAGCCCGAGGGGAAGGGGGGAGCGAGGGGGAGCCCGAGGGGCGGGGGGAGCACAAAGGGAGGCGAGACCCGCAATGGCGCACTCGCGTGCTCGCGGCGCGGCGCTGCAGCCGGGCGGCTCACGCGTGCGAACCGCAGCCCGCCGCGGCAGCCCGGGGCTCCCAGCGAGCGCCCCGTGGCTGCCCGTGCCCGTGGCCGCTCCGTGAGCACCGGGAAGGGGCGACGAGCAGGCGCCATTCGCTTACCCGTTCCCGAAACGGCGGAGAGCAGCGGCAAACATGGCGACCGGCACTGAGCATGTGCTCGCCGCCCGTGTGCGCACGCGCGCCCCCCCCACCGGGTGCAGTACCGCTTTTTGGACACCGGGTGGCAGCAGTGAGCGCGGCGGAACGCAGTGCGCACGCACGCCCCCCCCCCACCGGGTGCAGTACCGCTTTTTGGACACCGGGTGGCAGCAGTGAGCGCGGCGGAACGCAGTGCGCACGCGCACCCCCCCTTTTCGTGCAATACCGCTTTTTGGACACCCCGAGGGCAGCAGGGAGCATGGCCGGCCGCCGTGTGCATGCGCCACGGTGCAGTACTGCTTTTTCGACACCCGAGCGACACGTGTCCGGTAAGGACCACACACACACACACACACACACACACACACACGCCCAGCGGGCCACTGCTGCAGGGCGGAGAAGGCACAGGCACCTGGAAGTACAGCTGCTGGCCTGCCCCAGAGCACAACGCGAACGGCTGCTGGGAACCCCGCTGACAGAGAACCGCACCTCCCGCCACCTCGGGAGACGCAACACGGTCTCCCAGAAGGCCAGTACGGGAAGACTGCACCTCCCGGCATGCCCTGCAGGCTAAAACGGCTGCCGGGAAAACCCCTGCCAGAAAACTATAGCTCCCAGCGTGCCGTGCAGACTAAAAGGGCCGCCCGGAAGCCCGGTGCCGGAAGACTACCGCTCCCAGCATGCCGTGCAAAAGCAACATGGCTGCCCAGAATCTCAGTGCCGGAAGACTACCGCTCCCAGCATGCCGTGCAAAAGCAACATGACCGCCCGGAAGCCCGGTGCCGGAAGACTACCGCTCCCAGCATGCCCGGCGCCGGGGTGGCACAGCGCTCCCTCACCCTCCCGCCCTTCGCTCCGTAGCCATCGCGTTCCGGCCCGCCCCTCTGCCCGCCGCCCGCCCGCCCGCCCTCGGCACCCGCACCCCGCCGCAGCGCCCCGCAGAGCCCCCCCGCCTGCCCGCCCGCCCGCCCTTTGCACAGATTTCAGCGCCCTCGCCTCAGCTCACCCGCCCTTATTTACAGCGCCTGCTGCGAGGCGCAGAGTCGCTGCGTGTCGTGCTCGAGCCGCTTCTCCCGGAGGCTTCAGGAACAGCGCTTTCCTTTGAACGGCGTTGCAAAATACTCCACAGACAAAAAAGAGGCAGAGGCTGCACTTAAAAAACAAACAAACAAACAAACAAACAAACAAACAAAAAACCCCCACCCACCTACTTAATGGGACAATTTGCAAGCGTTCCAAGAAGCAGCCCTTCTTCTTTAGGACTTTCCACCTCCTGCCTTTACTGATTGTTAAACGAAATAAACAGGCCAAAGCAAGCCACGCGATTTGCTTGACAGACTGCTCAGTTTTTATTATTCAACAGCACGAGATGCTGGCACACAGTACGTCTGGCACGTTAAAGCATGAAAACGTTACTATTCCCATCACCTTTTTAGCTCGTTTCCTGCAGTGCCGCCAAAGGCTCGTTCCGTTTCGAAAAGAGCCGGCCTTTTCTAGCAGCGATCGCAGCCTAAAGGCTATTCCTAGGGCAGAAAGACTAACGGCTCGCTCACCTAGGTACCACTTACCTGGCTCCATTAGTTACTACGGGGATTAGCAAGGAAAGCGCATCGCCTTCTCTAAAGGGGAAAGACGCTCTTTTAAGCGCTTCCAGCGACTCCCCAGCATTGTCGTTACTTTGCGCGGCTAGGCAGCTTCTTCAAAGCCAGCTGCAAGAAAGAGTTTGCCTCCAAGGCACAACTTTCTGCTCCCCAGGGGCCGCTCGAGAGGAAAGCGGGCATTCGCCGCCCGCCCTCGGACAAAACGCACGGCAAGCCCTCGAGCACAGCACAAGACACCTTCTCTAGGGAAACCCGCTACTACGTCTCCTTCGCCGCAGGTTTTTCTCGGTATCGTGGCCCATTCGACAAACAAAAGAGGGCGAGAAATGTTTTCATCTGCTCTAAGGGCTTTCGTAGAAGAGAACGACATCGAAAGGAGTTACTACGGGATTTAGGCTCGGCTACGCACGCTACCCCAGCGCCACGGACTCGCTTTCAAGGGTCGGTAACGTGCGCGGTTTTTGCGCTCGTATTCACGGAACGAACAGGCGCTTCCCCGAGGAGGAGCGTTCGTAAAAAACTCTGACAATGCGTTGCGAGGCAGCAAACCTAGGCGAGCAGTTCTTTACTGGGATCCCTCGGCTGACGTTTCTTCGGCCGCACGCTCGCGGTCAAAGGCGTCTTTCTCACGTCCCGCCGTCAGGGCCTCCCCAGCAATTCCCGCAGCGACTCCCCCCTCGGGACAAACAGCTCGAGGACACGCACGGTCTCGCTAAAAGAACGGGGGGGGGGGGGGGGAACAAACGCGTGCGCTGCGCGTGGCACTCGCAGACCCGATCTTCGGGTCCAGAAGAAAACTCTCTAAAGCGGACCAGGCGGGCCAAAGAGGTCCCTTCTTTGCGCCACGCTTCTTTCCTCGCGCAGACGTCGGCCGCCTCTCCCCGCTCTCACGGGATCCCCTACCGGCAAGGGCACGGCGAAACGTTTCGGAAACGACAGCGTTTCCCAGAAGCATTTCCAACACCTTGGGAAAACAGCCGAAGGAGAGGCTCACGCGGGGCGCGTAACTAGAAAGAACGCTCCGCACAAAGGCCTCAAATGACCAGCCCGGAGCAGGGATCCCGGGCTCTCCGGGAGCGCAGGAGTTCTCATGTCCCTACTGAATGGAGCGCGCTGCCCGTGAAACACGAGACGCCGCAGCGACGCCGATCGTCGGAGGGAAGCCTGCAATAAGAGCAAAAGAAAAGCAGACGTTGAGGACAAAGACCAAGCTACGAGCCCCTCGCAATCCAGACACGCTTCTAGATTTACCGCCTATTTCAAGGCGCGCCTTCGGCAATTCCGTCCAATTTATTTTCCCAGAAGCCCGCGGCGAGGACGAAACGCCTCTCAAAGGAAGGTACGGCACAACCGCTCTGGCCTATAAACTACCGGTTTCGACACAGGAAAAGCACGGGGAAAGCGCTCGCGTTCCCCCCGAGAAACCACGTCCAAGCAGACCGATGAAGCAGGCCCCAAGTCTGAAAGCGGACCTAAAGGAGCCCGTTTGGCAGCCACGAGCTGGAACACGCCGTTCTCCTCCTCGCTAACAACCTCCCGTAGAGACCGGCAGCTGTACAGCGCCTTCTGCGCTACACGGAGGAGTCGGATACCGGGCAGATGCCGCGTCCCGAACGCGCAACTAGAGATTTGAACGCACGGACGTAAACAAACGCCCGTGACGTAGCGGAGGTCTAGCGTATTCACGTTTACCGTGCGTCGGTTCTCCTGCGCGGACGGGCCGTTCCACCTTCTTTACTCGTTAGCTGACAGACGCCCTAGGAGAAAGCAAAGAAAGGAAGAAATTCAGAACGAAATGAAACAGATCGGAGGCAGCCTCCAAGGCTTTGATCCATCCCCCCAGGCGGCCGAACCCCCTTTGCAAAGGCACATCTCAAAAGACGTGTCCTTCCGCGATCGCTGCGCTCCTGAGAGCCTAATAGTAGATGGTGCTTGTTAAACAGGAATGAGATGGTAAAACAGATGTTTCCCAGTCTCAAAGAGATTTACGGCATCTACGTATTATGATACACCAAAAAGGAAAAACAAGATGCATTTTTTTTTTTTGGGGGGGGGGGGGGAGGGCGGGCGGTGGGGAAATCCTTAAAGCTTTCAACACCAGCATCTTAATACGGCTTATTTGCACCTTAATTCTGAAGAGAACGAGAAGGGGGAGAGCTGGCCACAAAGGCGGCGAGGGAAAAAGAGGGAGGCAAAGGCAGACAGAGAAAGCGGACAGCGCAGGGCAGAAGAGGGAGAGGGAGGCAAACGGGCGGACGGGGAGCTGAACAGAGGCGCGGAAACAGAACGAGAAGGCTGCCGAGGGGGACGGAGGGCTGCAAAGGAGCCTGGCGTTCAGCGACGGTATTTTACCGCTCCTCGCGCGTTAGCAGCCCCTTTCAGATGCTTAAGCCCAAATTCTCTCAGCCCTTCACAGCTTCAGTCCCCGCGGCATCTAGTTTCTCCACACTCTCCAATCTTCCTCTCTCTTTCCTGTCCTGCTCAAAACCCCCCCCCCAGACCCCTTCTGTACTTACGCGCTTCCTTAAAACAGTATCGCCGAAGTCAACCGAACGGGCTGAGCCGCTCCTCTTCCGCTCGCCGGCCCTCGGAACGTCAGCCTGCAAACGAATCGGACCGCCGAGGTCACCGGCAGAGTCTCCTTTCGGAGCTTCGTCCCCGCCCCCCCCCCAAGCTTTAACGACGGTTTCCCAAGCGGGGCAAACGCAGGGCCTCCCTTCAGCCCCGTAACGGTTGTTATCGCGGGCTCCCAAGTCGCCGTGACGACGCTAAGCGGCAAAGCAAGGCAAAGGCAGCTGGGGGCACAGCTTACCCACCTAGCCGCGAAAATTCCTATTTGAGGCCTCCCTCGCCGCTTCTGCCAGGCAAACGCACCGAAACAAAGCTCCCGACAGGCAGCTGAGGCTGCACACGGACCTCGGGGCCCCGCTAGCAACAGCGACGCCGGAGCCGCCGGGCTGCCAGGCGCTATTCCCCCCCCCACACACACCCTCCCCTGCCGGCCTGGCGAAGCGCGGCTTACGACTCACGAGTGCGGGAAGGACGCCGCCGAGCTTCCCGCGGCCGAAGGCTCCTCGTCAGGAGCGGGCAGAGAACCTTTCCGCCGGCGTTCGGAGTCCCCCGGCCGCTCTCGGCACCCGAGAACTTGCCGACAAAGGGCTGAGGGCGGGAGCCCGCACTTCTTCACGGCAGCACACAGCCGTTCCCCGACGTGCCCAACGCCTAGGAGTAGCGCAATTTATAAAGACAAAAACAGCACCGCTACAGGGCGTAAAGCCAAGCTGAAATTCCGACAGCCAAATCTTCGCGCCCGACAGAACGGGCCATGTGCATCGGCGCCTACAGCTCGAGGCTAGCGAGGCCTCGCGGGCGATGCTTCTCTGGCAGGCTGCGCAGCTGAACTCCTGCGTCTTGCCCGAGAGTGTGCGCTGCCCACAAAAGCACAGAGCAAAGGAAGGAAGGAAATAAATCGATTCAAAGGTCGGCAGAAAATCGTAACAATCCAAAGTTGTTTCTAACCACAAAAGCGCATCTAATACACGAGAAGGAGCCTTAATTCCGCAAGGCTTTCACTTTTCTTCTAGCTGCCGCCTTCCTGCTGCCCCAAATGCCATTGCCAGGCAATCAACCTGGGGTCGCGCTAACTGAGCCTTCCTGAAAGCCATCTCTTCGTTTTACAATTCGCACGCTTCCCTCTCCCTCTGGCCACCTGACCGCCGTTCCCCTAAGACAGGAATTTACTGCCTTGGGGCTCTTAAAGCACGACACTTCGCAGACACAGAAAGTCACGCGCGCAGAAACGGATGGACGTGGCATCCTTTCTGTAACGCGTACGCACCTTCCGTTAGATGTCGGTCACCTGTTATTCCGATCGCTATTAACGGCGAACCTTCCTCGCCGGGAAGAACGGGCTTTCCCTTTTGGGGCGACGGAGACGGCTCTCGCTCGGTTCCTTTTCATTTTATTACTTTGGCTCGCTTACGTTTTTCTGGTCTCTTCAACTTCAGCCGTAGCAACGAATCTAAAAATTAAATACCCTATCTTTCCTTTTCTACGTACGCGTGTACGATAACAAAACAAAACACAAACAACCAAAGCAAAACTAAGGCAGCTACGGTTAACGATAGCCGCAGGGTAACAACGGGTCGCTTAGTCCTCAGCGCTGCCTCCGGAAGGCCGAAATAACGAACGTTCCGCATCGAGAGTTACCTTAGTTACCCGGGCCAGAACGCCTCCTACTGCCGCAGCTTCTGCGGAGATCGAGGGTCCGCTGCTGCGTTCTTGCTTCCTCGTTTCAGCCCGCCCCTTAGGGACTAAGCGCAAAAAACCGCTCGCTCGTCCGCCTTTGCTCTTTGTCAGCATTTGCTATCGTCGGTTCCGCCTCTGTAACGAAGAGAGAAAATTGCGTTTCGCTTCCAAGAAAACACTTCGACTGACGCGAGTTCTTTTTCTCTTTCCCATGTTTTCCCCCCCCCCCCGCCCCCCCTTTCTTTCTTTTTCCTTCTTTCCCTCAAAGGAAAGGTCTTAATACACCGCCTTGCATCGTACGTTACAGAGGAAACCCTTTGGAAACACTACAGGGCCGACGCCGCGCCGCAACCCTGCTCCGGGGCCCGCCTGCCTCCCCGCTCCAGCCCGGCCCGCACCGCCAACGAACCGGCGCCCTAAACGCCGCACACGCAAAACGCAACGTCGCACCCACGCTCCAGCACACCCTGCCCCGCGCTCCCGCCGCTCCCGGCCCCAGCCCGCCCCCCCCCCCACTCGCCCCGCACCGCCGCCTCCACGCAGCGACGGCCGCAGCGGGCGGGACGCAGCCCGACGCCCCCGAACCTGCGCGTTCGCCTCACCGGGGGCCCCACGTCCCTCCCTCCACGCCACCTCCGCCCTCACCCGCCGCACAACCAAAACGCCCTCCCTGCTCGCCGCCATCTTGCTTCCCTGCCGCCGGGGGAGCCCGAGGGGAGGGGGGGAGCAGGGGGAGCCCGAGGGGAGGGGGGAGCGAGGGGGAGCCCGAGGGGAGGGGGGGAGCGAGGGGGAGCCCGAGGGGAGGGGGGGAGCGAGGGGGAGCCCGAGGGGAGGGGGGGAGCGAAGGGGAGCCCGAGGGGAGGGGGGAGCGAGGGGGAACCGGAGGGGAGGGGGGAGCGAGGGGGAACCCGAGGGGAGGGGGGAGCGAGGGGGAACCCGAGGGGAGGGGGGAGCAGAGGGGGAACCCGAGGGGAGGGGGGGAGCGAGGGGGAGCCCGAGGGGAGGGGGTAGCGAGGGGGAGCCCGAGGGGAGGGGGGAGCGAGGGGGAGCCCGAGGGGAGGGGGGAGCGAGGGGGAGCCCGAGGGGAGGGGGGAGCGAGGGGGAGCCCGAGGGGAGGGGGGAGCGAGGGGGAGCCCGAGGGGAAGGGGGAGCGAGGGGGAGCCCGAGGGGCGGGGGGAGCGAGGGGGAGCCCGAGGGGAAGGGGGGAGCGAGGGGGAGCCCGAGGGGCGGGGGGAGCACAAAGGGAGGCGAGACCCGCAATGGCGCACTCGCGTGCTCGCGGCGCGGCGCTGCAGCCGGGCGGCTCACGCGTGCGAACCGCAGCCCGCCGCGGCAGCCCGGGGCTCCCAGCGAGCGCCCCGTGGCTGCCCGTGCCCGTGGCCGCTCCGTGAGCACCGGGAAGGGGCGACGAGCAGGCGCCATTCGCTTACCCGTTCCCGAAACGGCGGAGAGCAGCGGCAAACATGGCGACCGGCACTGAGCATGTGCTCGCCGCCCGTGTGCGCACGCGCGCCCCCCCCACCGGGTGCAGTACCGCTTTTTGGACACCGGGTGGCAGCAGTGAGCGCGGCGGAACGCAGTGCGCACGCGCACCCCCCCTTTTCGTGCAATACCGCTTTTTGGACACCCCGAGGGCAGCAGGGAGCATGGCCGGCCGCCGTGTGCATGCGCCACGGTGCAGTACTGCTTTTTCGACACCCGAGCGACACGTGTCCGGTAAGGACCACACACACACACACACACACACACACACACACGCCCAGCGGGCCACTGCTGCAGGGCGGAGAAGGCACAGGCACCTGGAAGTACAGCTGCTGGCCTGCCCCAGAGCACAACGCGAACGGCTGCTGGGAACCCCGCTGACAGAGAACCGCACCTCCCGCCACCTCGGGAGACGCAACACGGTCTCCCAGAAGGCCAGTACGGGAAGACTGCACCTCCCGGCATGCCCTGCAGGCTAAAACGGCTGCCGGGAAAACCCCTGCCAGAAAACTATAGCTCCCAGCGTGCCGTGCAGACTAAAAGGGCCGCCCGGAAGCCCGGTGCCGGAAGACTACCGCTCCCAGCATGCCGTGCAAAAGCAACATGGCTGCCCAGAATCTCAGTGCCGGAAGACTACCGCTCCCAGCATGCCGTGCAAAAGCAACATGGCCGCCCGGAAGCCCGGTGCCGGAAGACTACCGCTCCCAGCATGCCCGGCGCCGGGGTGGCACAGCGCTCCCTCACCCTCCCGCCCTTCGCTCCGTAGCCATCGCGTTCCGGCCCGCCCCTCTGCCCGCCGCCCGCCCGCCCGCCCTCGGCACCCGCACCCCGCCGCAGCGCCCCGCAGAGCCCCCCCGCCTGCCCGCCCGCCCGCCCTTTGCACAGATTTCAGCGCCCTCGCCTCAGCTCACCCGCCCTTATTTACAGCGCCTGCTGCGAGGCGCAGAGTCGCTGCGTGTCGTGCTCGAGCCGCTTCTCCCGGAGGCTTCAGGAACAGCGCTTTCCTTTGAACGGCGTTGCAAAATACTCCACAGACAAAAAAGAGGCAGAGGCTGCACTTAAAAAACAAACAAACAAACAAACAAACAAACAAAAAACCCCCACCCACCTACTTAATGGGACAATTTGCAAGCGTTCCAAGAAGCAGCCCTTCTTCTTTAGGACTTTCCACCTCCTGCCTTTACTGATTGTTAAACGAAATAAACAGGCCAAAGCAAGCCACGCGATTTGCTTGACAGACTGCTCAGTTTTTATTATTCAACAGCACGAGATGCTGGCACACAGTACGTCTGGCACGTTAAAGCATGAAAACGTTACTATTCCCATCACCTTTTTAGCTCGTTTCCTGCAGTGCCGCCAAAGGCTCGTTCCGTTTCGAAAAGAGCCGGCCTTTTCTAGCAGCGATCGCAGCCTAAAGGCTATTCCTAGGGCAGAAAGACTAACGGCTCGCTCACCTAGGTACCACTTACCTGGCTCCATTAGTTACTACGGGGATTAGCAAGGAAAGCGCATCGCCTTCTCTAAAGGGGAAAGACGCTCTTTTAAGCGCTTCCAGCGACTCCCCAGCATTGTCGTTACTTTGCGCGGCTAGGCAGCTTCTTCAAAGCCAGCTGCAAGAAAGAGTTTGCCTCCAAGGCACAACTTTCTGCTCCCCAGGGGCCGCTCGAGAGGAAAGCGGGCATTCGCCGCCCGCCCTCGGACAAAACGCACGGCAAGCCCTCGAGCACAGCACAAGACACCTTCTCTAGGGAAACCCGCTACTACGTCTCCTTCGCCGCAGGTTTTTCTCGGTATCGTGGCCCATTCGACAAACAAAAGAGGGCGAGAAATGTTTTCATCTGCTCTAAGGGCTTTCGTAGAAGAGAACGACATCGAAAGGAGTTACTACGGGATTTAGGCTCGGCTACGCACGCTACCCCAGCGCCACGGACTCGCTTTCAAGGGTCGGTAACGTGCGCGGTTTTTGCGCTCGTATTCACGGAACGAACAGGCGCTTCCCCGAGGAGGAGCGTTCGTAAAAAACTCTGACAATGCGTTGCGAGGCAGCAAACCTAGGCGAGCAGTTCTTTACTGGGATCCCTCGGCTGACGTTTCTTCGGCCGCACGCTCGCGGTCAAAGGCGTCTTTCTCACGTCCCGCCGTCAGGGCCTCCCCAGCAATTCCCGCAGCGACTCCCCCCTCGGGACAAACAGCTCGAGGACACGCACGGTCTCGCTAAAAGAACGGGGGGGGGGGGGGGGGAACAAACGCGTGCGCTGCGCGTGGCACTCGCAGACCCGATCTTCGGGTCCAGAAGAAAACTCTCTAAAGCGGACCAGGCGGGCCAAAGAGGTCCCTTCTTTGCGCCACGCTTCTTTCCTCGCGCAGACGTCGGCCGCCTCTCCCCGCTCTCACGGGATCCCCTACCGGCAAGGGCACGGCGAAACGTTTCGGAAACGACAGCGTTTCCCAGAAGCATTTCCAACACCTTGGGAAAACAGCCGAAGGAGAGGCTCACGCGGGGCGCGTAACTAGAAAGAACGCTCCGCACAAAGGCCTCAAATGACCAGCCCGGAGCAGGGATCCCGGGCTCTCCGGGAGCGCAGGAGTTCTCACGTCCCTACTGAATGGAGCGCGCTGCCCGTGAAACACGAGACGCCGCAGCGACGCCGATCGTCGGAGGGAAGCCTGCAATAAGAGCAAAAGAAAAGCAGACGTTGAGGACAAAGACCAAGCTACGAGCCCCTCGCAATCCAGACACGCTTCTAGATTTACCGCCTATTTCAAGGCGCGCCTTCGGCAATTCCGTCCAATTTATTTTCCCAGAAGCCCGCGGCGAGGACGAAACGCCTCTCAAAGGAAGGTACGGCACAACCGCTCTGGCCTATAAACTACCGGTTTCGACACAGGAAAAGCACGGGGAAAGCGCTCGCGTTCCCCCCGAGAAACCACGTCCAAGCAGACCGATGAAGCAGGCCCCAAGTCTGAAAGCGGACCTAAAGGAGCCCGTTTGGCAGCCACGAGCTGGAACACGCCGTTCTCCTCCTCGCTAACAACCTCCCGTAGAGACCGGCAGCTGTACAGCGCCTTCTGCGCTACACGGAGGAGTCGGATACCGGGCAGATGCCGCGTCCCGAACGCGCAACTAGAGATTTGAACGCACGGACGTAAACAAACGCCCGTGACGTAGCGGAGGTCTAGCGTATTCACGTTTACCGTGCGTCGGTTCTCCTGCGCGGACGGGCCGTTCCACCTTCTTTACTCGTTAGCTGACAGACGCCCTAGGAGAAAGCAAAGAAAGGAAGAAATTCAGAACGAAATGAAACAGATCGGAGGCAGCCTCCAAGGCTTTGATCCATCCCCCCAGGCGGCCGAACCCCCTTTGCAAAGGCACATCTCAAAAGACGTGTCCTTCCGCGATCGCTGCGCTCCTGAGAGCCTAATAGTAGATGGTGCTTGTTAAACAGGAATGAGATGGTAAAACAGATGTTTCCCAGTCTCAAAGAGATTTACGGCATCTACGTATTATGATACACCAAAAAGGAAAAACAAGATGCATTTTTTTTTTTGGGGGGGGGGGGGGAGGGCGGGCGGTGGGGAAATCCTTAAAGCTTTCAACACCAGCATCTTAATACGGCTTATTTGCACCTTAATTCTGAAGAGAACGAGAAGGGGGAGAGCTGGCCACAAAGGCGGCGAGGGAAAAAGAGGGAGGCAAAGGCAGACAGAGAAAGCGGACAGCGCAGGGCAGAAGAGGGAGAGGGAGGCAAACGGGCGGACGGGGAGCTGAACAGAGGCGCGGAAACAGAACGAGAAGGCTGCCGAGGGGGACGGAGGGCTGCAAAGGAGCCTGGCGTTCAGCGACGGTATTTTACCGCTCCTCGCGCGTTAGCAGCCCCTTTCAGATGCTTAAGCCCAAATTCTCTCAGCCCTTCACAGCTTCAGTCCCCGCGGCATCTAGTTTCTCCACACTCTCCAATCTTCCTCTCTCTTTCCTGTCCTGCTCAAAACCCCCCCCCCAGACCCCTTCTGTACTTACGCGCTTCCTTAAAACAGTATCGCCGAAGTCAACCGAACGGGCTGAGCCGCTCCTCTTCCGCTCGCCGGCCCTCGGAACGTCAGCCTGCAAACGAATCGGACCGCCGAGGTCACCGGCAGAGTCTCCTTTCGGAGCTTCGTCCCCGCCCCCCCCCCAAGCTTTAACGACGGTTTCCCAAGCGGGGCAAACGCAGGGCCTCCCTTCAGCCCCGTAACGGTTGTTATCGCGGGCTCCCAAGTCGCCGTGACGACGCTAAGCGGCAAAGCAAGGCAAAGGCAGCTGGGGGCACAGCTTACCCACCTAGCCGCGAAAATTCCTATTTGAGGCCTCCCTCGCCGCTTCTGCCAGGCAAACGCACCGAAACAAAGCTCCCGACAGGCAGCTGAGGCTGCACACGGACCTCGGGGCCCCGCTAGCAACAGCGACGCCGGAGCCGCCGGGCTGCCAGGCGCTATTCCCCCCCCCACACACACCCTCCCCTGCCGGCCTGGCGAAGCGCGGCTTACGACTCACGAGTGCGGGAAGGACGCCGCCGAGCTTCCCGCGGCCGAAGGCTCCTCGTCAGGAGCGGGCAGAGAACCTTTCCGCCGGCGTTCGGAGTCCCCCGGCCGCTCTCGGCACCCGAGAACTTGCCGACAAAGGGCTGAGGGCGGGAGCCCGCACTTCTTCACGGCAGCACACAGCCGTTCCCCGACGTGCCCAACGCCTAGGAGTAGCGCAATTTATAAAGACAAAAACAGCACCGCTACAGGGCGTAAAGCCAAGCTGAAATTCCGACAGCCAAATCTTCGCGCCCGACAGAACGGGCCATGTGCATCGGCGCCTACAGCTCGAGGCTAGCGAGGCCTCGCGGGCGATGCTTCTCTGGCAGGCTGCGCAGCTGAACTCCTGCGTCTTGCCCGAGAGTGTGCGCTGCCCACAAAAGCACAGAGCAAAGGAAGGAAGGAAATAAATCGATTCAAAGGTCGGCAGAAAATCGTAACAATCCAAAGTTGTTTCTAACCACAAAAGCGCATCTAATACACGAGAAGGAGCCTTAATTCCGCAAGGCTTTCACTTTTCTTCTAGCTGCCGCCTTCCTGCTGCCCCAAATGCCATTGCCAGGCAATCAACCTGGGGTCGCGCTAACTGAGCCTTCCTGAAAGCCATCTCTTCGTTTTACAATTCGCACGCTTCCCTCTCCCTCTGGCCACCTGACCGCCGTTCCCCTAAGACAGGAATTTACTGCCTTGGGGCTCTTAAAGCACGACACTTCGCAGACACAGAAAGTCACGCGCGCAGAAACGGATGGACGTGGCATCCTTTCTGTAACGCGTACGCACCTTCCGTTAGATGTCGGTCACCTGTTATTCCGATCGCTATTAACGGCGAACCTTCCTCGCCGGGAAGAACGGGCTTTCCCTTTTGGGGCGACGGAGACGGCTCTCGCTCGGTTCCTTTTCATTTTATTACTTTGGCTCGCTTACGTTTTTCTGGTCTCTTCAACTTCAGCCGTAGCAACGAATCTAAAAATTAAATACCCTATCTTTCCTTTTCTACGTACGCGTGTACGATAACAAAACAAAACACAAACAACCAAAGCAAAACTAAGGCAGCTACGGTTAACGATAGCCGCAGGGTAACAACGGGTCGCTTAGTCCTCAGCGCTGCCTCCGGAAGGCCGAAATAACGAACGTTCCGCATCGAGAGTTACCTTAGTTACCCGGGCCAGAACGCCTCCTACTGCCGCAGCTTCTGCGGAGATCGAGGGTCCGCTGCTGCGTTCTTGCTTCCTCGTTTCAGCCCGCCCCTTAGGGACTAAGCGCAAAAAACCGCTCGCTCGTCCGCCTTTGCTCTTTGTCAGCATTTGCTATCGTCGGTTCCGCCTCTGTAACGAAGAGAGAAAATTGCGTTTCGCTTCCAAGAAAACACTTCGACTGACGCGAGTTCTTTTTCTCTTTCCCATGTTTTCCCCCCCCCCCCACCCCCCCTTTCTTTCTTTTTCCTTCTTTCCCTCAAAGGAAAGGTCTTAATACACCGCCTTGCATCGTACGTTACAGAGGAAACCCTTTGGAAACACTACAGGGCCGACGCCGCGCCGCAACCCTGCTCCGGGGCCCGCCTGCCTCCCCGCTCCAGCCCGGCCCGCACCGCCAACGAACCGGCGCCCTAAACGCCGCACACGCAAAACGCAACGTCGCACCCACGCTCCAGCACACCCTGCCCCGCGCTCCCGCCGCTCCCGGCCCCAGCCCGCCCCCCCCCCCACTCGCCCCGCACCGCCGCCTCCACGCAGCGACGGCCGCAGCGGGCGGGACGCAGCCCGACGCCCCCGAACCTGCGCGTTCGCCTCACCGGGGGCCCCACGTCCCTCCCTCCACGCCACCTCCGCCCTCACCCGCCGCACAACCAAAACGCCCTCCCTGCTCGCCGCCATCTTGCTTCCCTGCCGCCGGGGGAGCCCGAGGGGAGGGGGGGAGCAGGGGGAGCCCGAGGGGAGGGGGGAGCGAGGGGGAGCCCGAGGGGAGGGGGGGAGCGAGGGGGAGCCCGAGGGGAGGGGGGGAGCGAAGGGGAGCCCGAGGGGAGGGGGGAGCGAGGGGGAACCGGAGGGGAGGGGGGAGCGAGGGGGAACCCGAGGGGAGGGGGGAGCGAGGGGGAACCCGAGGGGAGGGGGGAGCAGAGGGGGAACCCGAGGGGAGGGGGGAGCGAGGGGGAGCCCGAGGGGAGGGGGTAGCGAGGGGGAGCCCGAGGGGAGGGGGGAGCGAGGGGGAGCCCGAGGGGAGGGGGGAGCGAGGGGGAGCCCGAGGGGAGGGGGGAGCGAGGGGGAGCCCGAGGGGAGGGGGGAGCGAGGGGGAGCCCGAGGGGAAGGGGGAGCGAGGGGGAGCCCGAGGGGCGGGGGGAGCGAGGGGGAGCCCGAGGGGAAGGGGGGAGCGAGGGGGAGCCCGAGGGGCGGGGGGAGCACAAAGGGAGGCGAGACCCGCAATGGCGCACTCGCGTGCTCGCGGCGCGGCGCTGCAGCCGGGCGGCTCACGCGTGCGAACCGCAGCCCGCCGCGGCAGCCCGGGGCTCCCAGCGAGCGCCCCGTGGCTGCCCGTGCCCGTGGCCGCTCCGTGAGCACCGGGAAGGGGCGACGAGCAGGCGCCATTCGCTTACCCGTTCCCGAAACGGCGGAGAGCAGCGGCAAACATGGCGACCGGCACTGAGCATGTGCTCGCCGCCCGTGTGCGCACGCGCGCCCCCCCCACCGGGTGCAGTACCGCTTTTTGGACACCGGGTGGCAGCAGTGAGCGCGGCGGAACGCAGTGCGCACGCGCACCCCCCCTTTTCGTGCAATACCGCTTTTTGGACACCCCGAGGGCAGCAGGGAGCATGGCCGGCCGCCGTGTGCATGCGCCACGGTGCAGTACTGCTTTTTCGACACCCGAGCGACACGTGTCCGGTAAGGACCACACACACACACACACACACACACACACACACGCCCAGCGGGCCACTGCTGCAGGGCGGAGAAGGCACAGGCACCTGGAAGTACAGCTGCTGGCCTGCCCCAGAGCACAACGCGAACGGCTGCTGGGAACCCCGCTGACAGAGAACCGCACCTCCCGCCACCTCGGGAGACGCAACACGGTCTCCCAGAAGGCCAGTACGGGAAGACTGCACCTCCCGGCATGCCCTGCAGGCTAAAACGGCTGCCGGGAAAACCCCTGCCAGAAAACTATAGCTCCCAGCGTGCCGTGCAGACTAAAAGGGCCGCCCGGAAGCCCGGTGCCGGAAGACTACCGCTCCCAGCATGCCGTGCAAAAGCAACATGGCTGCCCAGAATCTCAGTGCCGGAAGACTACCGCTCCCAGCATGCCGTGCAAAAGCAACATGGCCGCCCGGAAGCCCGGTGCCGGAAGACTACCGCTCCCAGCATGCCCGGCGCCGGGGTGGCACAGCGCTCCCTCACCCTCCCGCCCTTCGCTCCGTAGCCATCGCGTTCCGGCCCGCCCCTCTGCCCGCCGCCCGCCCGCCCGCCCTCGGCACCCGCACCCCGCCGCAGCGCCCCGCAGAGCCCCCCCGCCTGCCCGCCCGCCCGCCCTTTGCACAGATTTCAGCGCCCTCGCCTCAGCTCACCCGCCCTTATTTACAGCGCCTGCTGCGAGGCGCAGAGTCGCTGCGTGTCGTGCTCGAGCCGCTTCTCCCGGAGGCTTCAGGAACAGCGCTTTCCTTTGAACGGCGTTGCAAAATACTCCACAGACAAAAAAGAGGCAGAGGCTGCACTTAAAAAACAAACAAACAAACAAACAAACAAACAAAAAACCCCCACCCACCTACTTAATGGGACAATTTGCAAGCGTTCCAAGAAGCAGCCCTTCTTCTTTAGGACTTTCCACCTCCTGCCTTTACTGATTGTTAAACGAAATAAACAGGCCAAAGCAAGCCACGCGATTTGCTTGACAGACTGCTCAGTTTTTATTATTCAACAGCACGAGATGCTGGCACACAGTACGTCTGGCACGTTAAAGCATGAAAACGTTACTATTCCCATCACCTTTTTAGCTCGTTTCCTGCAGTGCCGCCAAAGGCTCGTTCCGTTTCGAAAAGAGCCGGCCTTTTCTAGCAGCGATCGCAGCCTAAAGGCTATTCCTAGGGCAGAAAGACTAACGGCTCGCTCACCTAGGTACCACTTACCTGGCTCCATTAGTTACTACGGGGATTAGCAAGGAAAGCGCATCGCCTTCTCTAAAGGGGAAAGACGCTCTTTTAAGCGCTTCCAGCGACTCCCCAGCATTGTCGTTACTTTGCGCGGCTAGGCAGCTTCTTCAAAGCCAGCTGCAAGAAAGAGTTTGCCTCCAAGGCACAACTTTCTGCTCCCCAGGGGCCGCTCGAGAGGAAAGCGGGCATTCGCCGCCCGCCCTCGGACAAAACGCACGGCAAGCCCTCGAGCACAGCACAAGACACCTTCTCTAGGGAAACCCGCTACTACGTCTCCTTCGCCGCAGGTTTTTCTCGGTATCGTGGCCCATTCGACAAACAAAAGAGGGCGAGAAATGTTTTCATCTGCTCTAAGGGCTTTCGTAGAAGAGAACGACATCGAAAGGAGTTACTACGGGATTTAGGCTCGGCTACGCACGCTACCCCAGCGCCACGGACTCGCTTTCAAGGGTCGGTAACGTGCGCGGTTTTTGCGCTCGTATTCACGGAACGAACAGGCGCTTCCCCGAGGAGGAGCGTTCGTAAAAAACTCTGACAATGCGTTGCGAGGCAGCAAACCTAGGCGAGCAGTTCTTTACTGGGATCCCTCGGCTGACGTTTCTTCGGCCGCACGCTCGCGGTCAAAGGCGTCTTTCTCACGTCCCGCCGTCAGGGCCTCCCCAGCAATTCCCGCAGCGACTCCCCCCTTGGGACAAACAGCTCGAGGACACGCACGGTCTCGCTAAAAGAACGGGGGGGGGGGGGGGGGGAACAAACGCGTGCGCTGCGCGTGGCACTCGCAGACCCGATCTTCGGGTCCAGAAGAAAACTCTCTAAAGCGGACCAGGCGGGCCAAAGAGGTCCCTTCTTTGCGCCACGCTTCTTTCCTCGCGCAGACGTCGGCCGCCTCTCCCCGCTCTCACGGGATCCCCTACCGGCAAGGGCACGGCGAAACGTTTCGGAAACGACAGCGTTTCCCAGAAGCATTTCCAACACCTTGGGAAAACAGCCGAAGGAGAGGCTCACGCGGGGCGCGTAACTAGAAAGAACGCTCCGCACAAAGGCCTCAAATGACCAGCCCGGAGCAGGGATCCCGGGCTCTCCGGGAGCGCAGGAGTTCTCACGTCCCTACTGAATGGAGCGCGCTGCCCGTGAAACACGAGACGCCGCAGCGACGCCGATCGTCGGAGGGAAGCCTGCAATAAGAGCAAAAGAAAAGCAGACGTTGAGGACAAAGACCAAGCTACGAGCCCCTCGCAATCCAGACACGCTTCTAGATTTACCGCCTATTTCAAGGCGCGCCTTCGGCAATTCCGTCCAATTTATTTTCCCAGAAGCCCGCGGCGAGGACGAAACGCCTCTCAAAGGAAGGTACGGCACAACCGCTCTGGCCTATAAACTACCGGTTTCGACACAGGAAAAGCACGGGGAAAGCGCTCGCGTTCCCCCCGAGAAACCACGTCCAAGCAGACCGATGAAGCAGGCCCCAAGTCTGAAAGCGGACCTAAAGGAGCCCGTTTGGCAGCCACGAGCTGGAACACGCCGTTCTCCTCCTCGCTAACAACCTCCCGTAGAGACCGGCAGCTGTACAGCGCCTTCTGCGCTACACGGAGGAGTCGGATACCGGGCAGATGCCGCGTCCCGAACGCGCAACTAGAGATTTGAACGCACGGACGTAAACAAACGCCCGTGACGTAGCGGAGGTCTAGCGTATTCACGTTTACCGTGCGTCGGTTCTCCTGCGCGGACGGGCCGTTCCACCTTCTTTACTCGTTAGCTGACAGACGCCCTAGGAGAAAGCAAAGAAAGGAAGAAATTCAGAACGAAATGAAACAGATCGGAGGCAGCCTCCAAGGCTTTGATCCATCCCCCCAGGCGGCCGAACCCCCTTTGCAAAGGCACATCTCAAAAGACGTGTCCTTCCGCGATCGCTGCGCTCCTGAGAGCCTAATAGTAGATGGTGCTTGTTAAACAGGAATGAGATGGTAAAACAGATGTTTCCCAGTCTCAAAGAGATTTACGGCATCTACGTATTATGATACACCAAAAAGGAAAAACAAGATGCATTTTTTTTTTTTGGGGGGGGGGGGAGGGCGGGCGGTGGGGAAATCCTTAAAGCTTTCAACACCAGCATCTTAATACGGCTTATTTGCACCTTAATTCTGAAGAGAACGAGAAGGGGGAGAGCTGGCCACAAAGGCGGCGAGGGAAAAAGAGGGAGGCAAAGGCAGACAGAGAAAGCGGACAGCGCAGGGCAGAAGAGGGAGAGGGAGGCAAACGGGCGGACGGGGAGCTGAACAGAGGCGCGGAAACAGAACGAGAAGGCTGCCGAGGGGGACGGAGGGCTGCAAAGGAGCCTGGCGTTCAGCGACGGTATTTTACCGCTCCTCGCGCGTTAGCAGCCCCTTTCAGATGCTTAAGCCCAAATTCTCTCAGCCCTTCACAGCTTCAGTCCCCGCGGCATCTAGTTTCTCCACACTCTCCAATCTTCCTCGCTCTTTCCTGTCCTGCTCAAAACCCCCCCCCCCAGACCCCTTCTGTACTTACGCGCTTCCTTAAAACAGTATCGCCGAAGTCAACCGAACGGGCTGAGCCGCTCCTCTTCCGCTCGCCGGCCCTCGGAACGTCAGCCTGCAAACGAATCGGACCGCCGAGGTCACCGGCAGAGTCTCCTTTCGGAGCTTCGTCCCCGCCCCCCCCCCAAGCTTTAACGACGGTTTCCCAAGCGGGGCAAACGCAGGGCCTCCCTTCAGCCCCGTAACGGTTGTTATCGCGGGCTCCCAAGTCGCCGTGACGACGCTAAGCGGCAAAGCAAGGCAAAGGCAGCTGGGGGCACAGCTTACCCACCTAGCCGCGAAAATTCCTATTTGAGGCCTCCCTCGCCGCTTCTGCCAGGCAAACGCACCGAAACAAAGCTCCCGACAGGCAGCTGAGGCTGCACACGGACCTCGGGGCCCCGCTAGCAACAGCGACGCCGGAGCCGCCGGGCTGCCAGGCGCTATTCCCCCCCCCACACACACCCTCCCCTGCCGGCCTGGCGAAGCGCGGCTTACGACTCACGAGTGCGGGAAGGACGCCGCCGAGCTTCCCGCGGCCGAAGGCTCCTCGTCAGGAGCGGGCAGAGAACCTTTCCGCCGGCGTTCGGAGTCCCCCGGCCGCTCTCGGCACCCGAGAACTTGCCGACAAAGGGCTGAGGGCGGGAGCCCGCACTTCTTCACGGCAGCACACAGCCGTTCCCCGACGTGCCCAACGCCTAGGAGTAGCGCAATTTATAAAGACAAAAACAGCACCGCTACAGGGCGTAAAGCCAAGCTGAAATTCCGACAGCCAAATCTTCGCGCCCGACAGAACGGGCCATGTGCATCGGCGCCTACAGCTCGAGGCTAGCGAGGCCTCGCGGGCGATGCTTCTCTGGCAGGCTGCGCAGCTGAACTCCTGCGTCTTGCCCGAGAGTGTGCGCTGCCCACAAAAGCACAGAGCGAAGGAAGGAAGGAAATAAATCGATTCAAAGGTCGGCAGAAAATCGTAACAATCCAAAGTTGTTTCTAACCACAAAAGCGCATCTAATACACGAGAAGGAGCCTTAATTCCGCAAGGCTTTCACTTTTCTTCTAGCTGCCGCCTTCCTGCTGCCCCAAATGCCATTGCCAGGCAATCAACCTGGGGTCGCGCTAACTGAGCCTTCCTGAAAGCCATCTCTTCGTTTTACAATTCGCACGCTTCCCTCTCCCTCTGGCCACCTGACCGCCGTTCCCCTAAGACAGGAATTTGCTGCCTTGGGGCTCTTAAAGCACGACGCTTCGCAGACACAGAAAGTCACGCGCGCAGAAACGGATGGACGTGGCATCCTTTCTGTAACGCGTACGCACCTTCCGTTAGATGTCGGTCACCTGTTATTCCGATCGCTATTAACGGCGAACCTTCCTCGCCGGGAAGAACGGGCTTTCCCTTTTGGGGCGACGGAGACGGCTCTCGCTCGGTTCCTTTTCATTTTATTACTTTGGCTCGCTTACGTTTTTCTGGTCTCTTCAACTTCAGCCGTAGCAACGAATCTAAAAATTAAATACCCTATCTTTCCTTTTCTACGTACGCGTGTACGATAACAAAACAAAACACAAACAACCAAAGCAAAACTAAGGCAGCTACGGTTAACGATAGCCGCAGGGTAACAACGGGTCGCTTAGTCCTCAGCGCTGCCTCCGGAAGGCCGAAATAACGAACGTTCCGCATCGAGAGTTACCTTAGTTACCCGGGCCAGAACGCCTCCTACTGCCGCAGCTTCTGCGGAGATCGAGGGTCCGCTGCTGCGTTCTTGCTTCCTCGTTTCAGCCCGCCCCTTAGGGACTAAGCGCAAAAAACCGCTCGCTCGTCCGCCTTTGCTCTTTGTCAGCATTTGCTATCGTCGGTTCCGCCTCTGTAACGAAGAGAGAAAATTGCGTTTCGCTTCCAAGAAAACACTTCGACTGACGCGAGTTCTTTTTCTCTTTCCCATGTTTTCCCCCCCCCCCCGCCCCCCCTTTCTTTCTTTTTCCTTCTTTCCCTCAAAGGAAAGGTCTTAATACACCGCCTTGCATCGTACGTTACAGAGGAAACCCTTTGGAAACACTACAGGGCCGACGCCGCGCCGCAACCCTGCTCCGGGGCCCGCCTGCCTCCCCGCTCCAGCCCGGCCCGCACCGCCAACGAACCGGCGCCCTAAACGCCGCACACGCAAAACGCAACGTCGCACCCACGCTCCAGCACACCCTGCCCCGCGCTCCCGCCGCTCCCGGCCCCAGCCCGCCCCCCCCCCCACTCGCCCCGCACCGCCGCCTCCACGCAGCGACGGCCGCAGCGGGCGGGACGCAGCCCGACGCCCCCGAACCTGCGCGTTCGCCTCACCGGGGGCCCCACGTCCCTCCCTCCACGCCACCTCCGCCCTCACCCGCTGCACAACCAAAACGCCCTCCCTGCTCGCCGCCATCTTGCTTCCCTGCCGCCGGGGGAGCCCGAGGGGCGGGGGGGAGCGAGGGGGAGCCCGAGGGGAGGGGGGGAGCGAAGGGGAGCCCGAGGGGAGGGGGGAGCGAGGGGGAACCGGAGGGGAGGGGGGAGCGAGGGGGAACCCGAGGGGAGGGGGGAGCGAGGGGGAACCCGAGGGGAGGGGGGAGCAGAGGGGGAACCCGAGGGGAGGGGGGAGCGAGGGGGAGCCCGAGGGGAGGGGGGAGCGAGGGGGAGCCCGAGGGGAGGGGGGAGCGAGGGGGAGCCCGAGGGGAGGGGGGAGCGAGGGGGAACCGGAGGGGAGGGGGGAGCGAGGGGGAGCCCGAGGGGAGGGGGGAGCGAGGGGGAGCCCGAGGGGAAGGGGGAGCGAGGGGGAGCCCGAGGGGCGGGGGGAGCGAGGGGGAGCCCGAGGGGAAGGGGGGAGCGAGGGGGAGCCCGAGGGGCGGGGGGAGCACAAAGGGAGGCGAGACCCGCAATGGCGCACTCGCGTGCTCGCGGCGCGGCGCTGCAGCCGGGCGGCTCACGCGTGCGAACCGCAGCCCGCCGCGGCAGCCCGGGGCTCCCAGCGAGCGCCCCGTGGCTGCCCGTGCCCGTGGCCGCTCCGTGAGCACCGGGAAGGGGCGACGAGCAGGCGCCATTCGCTTACCCGTTCCCGAAACGGCGGAGAGCAGCGGCAAACATGGCGACCGGCACTGAGCATGTGCTCGCCGCCCGTGTGCGCACGCGCGCCCCCCCCACCGGGTGCAGTACCGCTTTTTGGACACCGGGTGGCAGCAGTGAGCGCGGCGGAACGCAGTGCGCACGCACGCCCCCCCCCCACCGGGTGCAGTACCGCTTTTTGGACACCGGGTGGCAGCAGTGAGCGCGGCGGAACGCAGTGCGCACGCGCACCCCCCCTTTTCGTGCAATACCGCTTTTTGGACACCCCGAGGGCAGCAGGGAGCATGGCCGGCCGCCGTGTGCATGCGCCACGGTGCAGTACTGCTTTTTCGACACCCGAGCGACACGTGTCCGGTAAGGACCACACACACACACACACACACACACACACACACGCCCAGCGGGCCACTGCTGCAGGGCGGAGAAGGCACAGGCACCTGGAAGTACAGCTGCTGGCCTGCCCCAGAGCACAACGCGAACGGCTGCTGGGAACCCCGCTGACAGAGAACCGCACCTCCCGCCACCTCGGGA
>NW_027118619.1:0-66704 GCF_036417845.1 Apteryx mantelli | reverse complement strand
TGTCTTTGTCCTCAACGTCTGCTTTTCTTTCGCTCTTATTGCAGGCTTCCCTCCAACGATCGGCGTCGCTGCGGCGTCTCGTGTTTCACGGGCAGCGGTCTCTGCTCAGTAAGGACGTGAGAACTCCTGCGCTCCCGGAGAGCCCAGGATCCCTGCTCCGGGCTGGTCATTTTAGGCCTTTGTGCGGAGCGTTCTTTCTAGCTACGCGCCCCGCGTGAGCCTCTCCTTCGGCCCGTTTTCCCAAGGCGGCGGAAACGCTTCTGGGAAACGCCGTCGTTTCCGAAACGTTTCGCCGTGTCCTTGCCGGTAGGGGATACCGTGAGAGCGGGCAGAGGCGGCCGACGTCTGTGCGAGGAAAGAAGCGTGGCGCAAAGAAGGGACCTCTTTGGCCCGCCTGGTCCGCTTTAGAGAGTTTTCTTTTGGACCCGAAGATCGGGTCTGCGAGTGCCGCGCTCAGCGCACGCGTTTGTTCCCCCCCCCCCCCCCCCCCCCGTTCTTTTAGCAAGACCGTGCGTGTCCTCGAGCTGTTTGTCCCGAGGGGGGAGTCGCTGCGGGAATTGCTGGGGAGGCCCTGACGGCGGGACGTGAAAAAGACGCCTTTGACCGCGTGCGTGCGGCCGAAGGAACGTCAGCCCAAGAATCCGAAGAAGACATGCCGCGTGCCAGCATCTCGTACCGTTTAATAATAAAAACCGAGCAGTCTGTCAAGCAAATAGCGCGGCTTGCTTTGGGCTGTTTATTTTGTTTAACGATCAGTAAAGGCGAGAGGTCGAAAGTCCTAAAGAAGAACGGCTGCTTCTTGGAACGCTTGCAAATTGTCCCGTTAAGTAGGTGGGTGGTTTTTTTGTTTTCGTTTTGTTTTTTTAAGTGCAGCCTCTGACTCTTTTTTGTCTGTGGAGTATTTTGCAACGATGTTCAAAGGAAAGCGCTGTTACGGAAGCCTCTAGGAGCAGCGGCTCGAGCATGACACGCGGCGACGCTGCGCCTCGCAGCAGGCGCTGTAAATAAGGGCAGATGAGCCGAGGCGAGGGTGGTGAAATCTCTGCAAAGGGCGGACGGGCGGGGGGGCTCTGCAGCGGTGTGTGCGTGCCGGGGGCGGCCGCGCGCCCTGCTGCCCTCGGGGCGTCAAAAAAGCGGTACGGCACGATAAAGGGGGGCGCGCATGCGCACTGGGTTCCGCCGTGCTCACTGCTGCCACCCTGTGTCCAAAAATCGGTACTGCACCCCTATGGGGGGGCTCGCGTGCCGCACTGGGTTCCACCCGTGCTCACTGCTGCCACCCTGTGTCCAAAAATCGGTACTCTGCCCCTGTGGGGGGGCGCGCACGCGCACAGCGTTCCGCCGCGCTCACTGCTGCCACCCTGTGTCCAAAAAGCGGTACTGCACCCGGTGGGGGGGCGCGCATGCGCAGACAGCCGGCGCGCACATGCTCAGTGCCGGTCGCCATGTTTGCTGCTGCTCTCCGCCGTTTCGGTAACGGGTAAGCGAATGGAGCGTGCTCGTCGCCCCTTCCCGGTGCTCTTGGAGCGGCCACGGGCTCGGGCAGCCTCGGGGCGCTCGCTGGGAGTCCCGGGCTGCCGCGGCGGGCTGCGGTTCGCACGCGTGAGCCGCCCGGCTGCAGCGCCGCGGCGCGAGCATGCCATTGCGGGTCTCGCCTCCCTTCGTGTTCCCCCCCGCCCCTCGGGCTCCCCCGGCTCCCCCCCGCCCCTCGGGATTCCCCGCTCCACCCGCCCCTCGCGCTCCCCCCCCCGCTTCTCGGGCTCCCCTCGCGCTCCCCCCACCCCCGCGCTCCCCCCTGCTTCTCGGGCTCCCCTCGCGCTCCCCCCCCCGCTCCTCGCGCTCCCCCTGCTCCCCTCGCGCTCCCCCTGCTCCCCTCGCGCTCCCCCCGCTTCTCGGGCTCCCCTCGCGCTCCGCCCCGCCCCTCGGGCTCCCCCTGCTCCCCTCGCGCTCCGCCCCGCCCCTCGCGCTCCCCCCCGCTTCTCGGGCTCCCCTCGCGCTCCCCCCCACCCCCGCGCTCCCCCCTGCTTCTCGGGCTCCCCTCGCGCTCCCCCCCCCGCTCCTCGCGCTCCCCCTGCTCCCCTCGCGCTCCCCCTGCTCCCCTCGCGCTCCCCCCCGCTTCTCGGGCTCCCCTCGCGCTCCGCCCCGCCCCTCGGGCTCCCCCTGCTCCCCTCGCGCTCCGCCCCGCCCCTCGCGCTCCCCCCCGCTTCTCGCGCTACCCTCGCGCTCCGCCCCGCCCCTCGGGCTCCCCCTGCTCCCCTCGCGCTCCCCCCTGCTTCTCAGGCTCCTCTCACGCTCCCCCCGCTCCTCGGGCTCCCCTTGCTCCCCTCGCGCTCTGCCCCGCCCCTTGCACTCCCCCTGCTCCCCTCGCGCTCCCCCCCGCTTCTCGGGCTCCCCCTGCTTCTCAGGCTCCTCTCGGGCTCCCCCTGCTCCCCTCGCGCTCCGCCCCGCCCCTCGCGCTCCCCCTGGTCCCCCTCGCGCTCCCCCCCGCCCCCGCGCTCCCCCCCGCTTCTCGGGCTCCCCTCGTGCTCCCCCCGGCTCCTCGGGCCCCCCTGCTCCCCTCCCGCTCCCCCCCGCCTCTCGCGCTCCCCTCGCACTCCGCCCCCGCCCCTCGGGCTCCCTCTGCTCCCCTCCCGCTCCCCTCGCTCCCCCCCCCCGCGCTGTCCGAGCCGGCACGTGCGCGGTGCTCAAGCGTCACTGCCGCCGCAGTCCGTTGGCGAGCGGCGCATGCGCGGCGGCGGGGAAGCAAGATGGCGGCGAGCAGGGAGGGCGTTTTCGCTCGGCGGCGGCGGCGGGTGAGTGCGGAGGTGGCGTGGAGTGAAGGATGTGGGGCCCCGGGTGAGGCGAACGCATAGGTTCGGGGGGCGTCGGGCTGCATCCTGCCCGCTGCGGCCATCGCTGCGTGGAGGCGGCGGTGCGGGGCGAGTGGGGGGGCGGGCTGGGACCCGGCGCCGCGCCGGGAGCGCGGGTGTGACTTTGCGTTTTGCGTGCGCGGCGTTTAGGGCGCCAGTTCGTTGGCAGCGCGGGCCGGGGCACGCGCTCGCCCCCTGCGGAGGCGGCGCGGCGGAGCGGAGCGGGGGGGCAGGCGGGCCCCGGAGCAGGGTTGCGGCGCGGCGTCGGCCCTGTAGCGTTTCCAAACGGCTTACCCCGTAACGTACGATGCAAAGCGGTGTATTAAGACCTTTCCTTTGAGGGAAAGAAGGAAAAAGAAAGAAAGGGGGGAAAGAAAAAAAAAAAAAAAAAACCACGGGAAAGAGAAAAAGAACGCGTGTAAATCGAAGTGTTTTGTTGGAAGCGAAATGCAATTTCTGTCTTTGTTACAGAGGCGGAACCGACAATAGCAAATGCTGACAAAGAGCAAAGCCGGACGAGCGAGCGGTTTTTTGCGCTTACTCCCGAAGGGGCGGGCTGAAAGGAGGAAGCAAAAATGCAGCAGCGGACCCCTCGATCTCCCCAGAAGCTGCGACAGTAGGAGGCGTTCTGGCCCGGGTAACCAAGGTAACTCTTGATGCGGAACGTTCGTTCTTTCGGCCTCCCTCCCGGAGGCAGCGCTGAGGACTAAGCGACCCGTTGCTGCCCTGCGCCTCTTGTTAACCGTAGCTGCCTTAGTTTTGCTTCGGTCGTTTGTATTTTGTTTTGTTATTGTACACGCGTACGTAGAAAAGGAAAGATAGGATATTTAATTTTTAGATTCGTTGCCACGGCTGAAGCTGAAGAGACAGAGAAACGTAAGCGAGCCGAAGTAATAAAATTAAAGGGAACGAGCGAGAGCCGTCTCCGTCGCCCCGAAAGGGAAAGCCCGTTCCTCCCGGTGAGGAAGGTTCGCCGGTAATAGCGATCGGAATAACAGATGAGCGACATCTAACGGAAGGTGCGTACGCGTTACGGAAAGGACGCTGCGTCCATCCGTTTCCGTGCGCGTGACTCTCTGCATCTGTGAAGCGTCGTGCTTTAAGAGCTCCAAGACGGCAAATTCCCGTCTTCGGGGAACGGCGGTCAGGTGGCCAGAGAGAGAGGGAGAGGCAAGCGTGCGAATTGTAAAACGAAGAGGAAGGCTCATTTAGCGCGACCCCCAGGTTAATTGCCTGGCAATGGTATGTGGGGCAGCAGGAAGACGGCAGCTCGAAGAAAAGGTAAAGCCTTGCGGAATTAGGACTCCTTCCTTCTCGTGTAGTAGATCCGCTTTTGTGCTTAGAAACAACTTTGGATTGTTAATTTCTGCTGAGCTTTGAATACGTCACGTCACGTCACGTCACGGACTCTTAGGCGACACGGGGGAGTTCAGCTGCGCAGCCTGCCAGAGGAACGTCGCCCACGAGGCCTCGCTAGCCTTGAGGAGCTGTAGGCGCCGATGCACGTGGCTCGTTCTGTCGGCGCGCAGAGGTTTGCTTTGGCTGCCGAAATTTCAGCTTGGCTTTGCGCCCTGTAGCGGTGGTATTTTTGTATTTCTAAATTGTGTTAATGCTAGGCGTTCGGCACATCGGGGAACGACTGTGTGCTGCCGTGAAGAACTGCAGGCTCCCGCCCTCAGCCCTTTCTCGGCAAGTTATCGGGTGTCGAGAGCGGCCGGGAGACTCCGAATGCCGGCGGAAAGGTTCTCTGCCCGCTCCTGACGAGGAGCCTTCGGCCGCGGGAAGGTCGGCGGCGTCCTTCCCGGACTCGTGAGTAATAAGCCGCGGTTCGCGGGCCGGCAGGGGAGGGGAGGGGAGGGGAGGGGAGGGGGGGGGAATAGCGCCTGGTAGCCCGGCGGCTCCGGCGTCGCCGTTGCTAGCGGGGCCCCGAGGTCCATGTGAAGCCTCAGCTGCCTGTCGGGAGCTTTGTTTTGGTGTGTTTACCTGGCAAAAGCAGCGAGGGAGGCCTCAAAGAAGAATTTTCGTGCCTAGGTGGGTAAGCTGTGACCCCAGCTGTCTTTGCCTTGCTTTGCCGCTTAGTGTCGTAACGGCGACTTGGGAGCTCGCGATAAAAACCGTTCCGGGGCCGAAGGGAGGCCCTGCGTTTGCCCGCTTGGGAAACCGTCGTTAAAGCTTGGGGGGGGGGCGAGCTCCGAAAGGAGACTCTGCCGGTGACCTCGGTGGTCCGATTCGTTTGCAGGCTGACGTTCCGAGGGCGGCGAGCGGAAGAGGAGCAGCTCAGCCCGTTCGGTTGATTTCGGCGATCCTGTTTTAAGGAAGCGCGTAAGTACAGACGGGGTCTGGGAGGCTTTTCGCCCGAGACGGGAAAGAGCGAGGAAGACTGGAGAGCGTGGAAAAACTAGGTGCCGCGGGTACTGAAGCTGTTAAGGGCTGAGAGAATTTGGGCTTAAGCATCTGAAAGGGGCTGCTAACGCGCAAGGAGCGGTAAAATACCATCGCTGGACAGCAGGCTCCTTTCCGGCCCTCCGTCCCCCTCTGCAGCCTTCTCGTTCTGTTTGTTTCTGTTCCTCTTTTCTGGCTGGGCTGTGCAGCGATCCCGGAAGGACGTGTCTTTTGAGGTGTGCCTTTGCGAAGGTGGTTCGGCTGCCTGGGGGGATGGATCAAAGCCTTTGAGGCTCCCTCCGATCTGTTTCATTTCCTTTTGAATTTCTTCCTTTCTTTGCTTTCTCCTAGGGCGTCTGTCAGCTAACGAGTAAAGAAGATGGAACGGCCTGTCCGCAGAGGAGAACTGACGCACGGTAAACGTGAATACGCTAGACCTCCGCTACGTCACGGGCGTTTGTTTACGTCCGTGCGTTCCAATCTCTAGTTGCGCATTCGGGACGCGGCATCTGCCCGCTATCCGACTCCTCCGTGTAGCGTAGAAGGCGCTGTACAGCTGCCGGTCTCTACGGGAGGTTGTTAGTGAGAAAGGAGAACGGTGTATTCCAGCTCGCGACCGCCAAACGGGCTCCTTTAGGTCCGCTTTCAGACTTGGGGCCTACTTCATCGGTCCGCTTGGACGTGGTTTCTTGGGGGGAACGCTAGTGCTTTCCCTGTGCTTTTCCTGCGTCGAAACGGTAGTTTATAGGCCAGAGCGGTTATGCCGTACCTTCCTTTGAGAGGCGTTTCGTCCGCGTCTCGGGCTTCGGGGAAAATCAATTGGACGGAATTGCCGAAGGCGCGCCTTGAAATAGGCGGTAAATCTAGAAGCGTGTCTGAATCGCGAGGGGCTCGTAACTTGGTCTTTGTCCTCAACGTCTGCTTTTCTTTCGCTCTTATTGCAGGCTTCCCTCCAACGATCGGCGTCGCTGCGGCGTCTCGTGTTTCACGGGCAGCGGTCTCTGCTCAGTAAGGACGTGAGAACTCCTGCGCTCCCGGAGAGCCCAGGATCCCTGCTCCGGGCTGGTCATTTTAGGCCTTTGTGCGGAGCGTTCTTTCTAGCTACGCGCCCCGCGTGAGCCTCTCCTTCGGCCGTTTTCCCAAGGCGGCGGAAACGCTTCTGGGAAACGCCGTCGTTTCCGAAACGTTTCGCCGTGTCCTTGCCGGTAGGGGATACCGTGAGAGCGGGCAGAGGCGGCCGACGTCTGTGCGAGGAAAGAAGCGTGGCGCAAAGAAGGGACCTCTTTGGCCCGCCTGGTCCGCTTTAGAGAGTTTTCTTTTGGACCCGAAGATCGGTCTGCGAGTGCCGCGCTCAGCGCACGCGTTTGTTCCCCTCCCCCCCCCCCCCCGTTCTTTTAGCAAGACCGTGCGTGTCCTCGAGCTGTTTGTCCCGAGGGGGGAGTCGCTGCGGAATTGCTGGGAGGCCCTGACGGCGGGACGTGAAAAAGACGCCTTTGACCGCGTGCGTGCGGCCGAAGGAACGTCAGCCCAAGAATCCGAAGAAGACATGCCGCGTGCCAGCATCTCGTACCGTTTAATAATAAAACCGAGCAGTCTGTCAAGCAAATAGCGCGGCTTGCTTTGGGCTGTTTATTTTGTTTAACGATCAGTAAAGGCGAGAGGTCGAAAGTCCTAAAGAAGAACGGCTGCTTCTTGGAACGCTTGCAAATTGTCCCGTTAAGTAGGTGGGTGGTTTTTTTGTTTTCGTTTTGTTTTTTTAAGTGCAGCCTCTGACTCTTTTTGTCTGTGGAGTATTTTGCAACGATGTTCAAAGGAAAGCGCTGTTACGGAAGCCTCTAGGAGCAGCGGCTCGAGCATGACACGCGGCGACGCTGCGCCTCGCAGCAGGCGCTGTAAATAAGGGCAGATGAGCCGAGGCGAGGGTGGTGAAATCTCTGCAAAGGGCGGACGGGCGGGGGGGCTCTGCAGCGGTGTGTGCGTGCCGGGGGCGGCCGCGCGCCCTGCTGCCCTCGGGGCGTCAAAAAAGCGGTACGGCACGATAAAGGGGGGGCGCGCATGCGCACTGGGTTCCGCCGTGCTCACTGCTGCCACCCTGTGTCCAAAAATCGGTACTGCACCCTATGGGGGGGCTCGCGTGCGCACTGGGTTCCACCGTGCTCACTGCTGCCACCCTGTGTCCAAAAATCGGTACTGCACCCTGTGGGGGGGGCGCGCACGCGCACAGCGTTCCGCCGCGCTCACTGCTGCCACCCTGTGTCCAAAAAGCGGTACTGCACCCGGTGGGGGGGGCGCGCATGCGCAGACAGCCGGCGCGCACATGCTCAGTGCCGGTCGCCATGTTTGCTGCTGCTCTCCGCCGTTTCGGTAACGGGTAAGCGAATGGAGCGTGCTCGTCGCCCCTTCCCGGTGCTCTTGGAGCGGCCACGGGCTCGGGCAGCCTCGGGGCGCTCGCTGGAGTCCCGGGCTGCCGCGGCGGGCTGCGGTTCGCACGCGTGAGCCGCCCGGCTGCAGCGCCGCGGCGCGAGCATGCCATTGCGGGTCTCGCCTCCCTTCGTGTTCCCCCCCGCCCCTCGGGCTCCCCCGGCTCCCCCCCGCCCCTCGGGATTCCCCGCTCCACCCGCCCCTCGCGCTCCCCCCCGCTTCTCGGGCTCCCCTCGCGCTCCCCCCCCACCCCCGCGCTCCCCCCTGCTTCTCGGGCTCCCCTCGCGCTCCCCCCCCCGCTCCTCGCGCTCCCCCTGCTCCCTCGCGCTCCCCCTGCTCCCCTCGCGCTCCCCCCCCGCTTCTCGGGCTCCCCTCGCGCTCCGCCCCGCCCCTCGGGCTCCCCCTGCTCCCCTCGCGCTCCGCCCGCCCCTCGCGCTCCCCCCGCTTCTCGGGCTCCCCTCGCGCTCCCCCCCACCCCCGCGCTCCCCCTGCTTCTCGGGCTCCCCTCGCGCTCCCCCCCCCGCTCCTCGCGCTCCCCCTGCTCCCCTCGCGCTCCCCCTGCTCCCCTCGCGCTCCCCCCGCTTCTCGGGCTCCCCTCGCGCTCCGCCCCGCCCCTCGGGCTCCCCTGCTCCCCTCGCGCTCCGCCCCGCCCCTCGCGCTCCCCCCCGCTTCTTCGCGCTACCCTCGCGCTCCGCCCCGCCCCTCGGGCTCCCCTGCTCCCCTCGCGCTCCCCCCTGCTTCTCAGGCTCCTCTCACGCTCCCCCCCGCTCCTCGGGCTCCCCTTGCTCCCCTCGCGCTCTGCCCCGCCCCTTGCACTCCCCCTGCTCCCCTCGCGCTCCCCCCCGCTTCTCGGGCTCCCCCCTGCTTCTCAGGCTCCTCTCGGGCTCCCCCTGCTCCCCTCGCGCTCCGCCCCGCCCCTCGCGCTCCCCCTGGTCCCCTCGCGCTCCCCCCCGCCCCCGCGCTCCCCCCCGCTTCTCGGGCTCCCCTCGTGCTCCCCCCGGCTCCTTGGGCCCCCTGCTCCCCTCCCGCTCCCCCCCGCCTCTCGCGCTCCCCTCGCACTCCGCCCCCGCCCCTCGGGCTCCCTCTGCTCCCCTCCCGCTCCCCTCGCTCCCCCCCCCCGCGCTGTCCGAGCCGGCACGTGCGCGGTGCTCAAGCGTCACTGCCGCCGCAGTCCGTTGGCGAGCGGCGCATGCGCGGCGGCGGGGAAGCAAGATGGCGGCGAGCAGGGAGGGCGTTTTCGCTCGGCGGCGGCGGCGGGTGAGTGCGGAGGTGGCGTGGAGTGAAGGATGTGGGGCCCCCGGGTGAGGCGAACGCATAGGTTCGGGGGGCGTCGGGCTGCATCCTGCCCGCTGCGGCCATCGCTGCGTGGAGGCGGCGGTGCGGGGCGAGTGGGGGGGCGGGCTGGGACCCGGCGCCGCGCCGGGAGCGCGGGTGTGACTTTGCGTTTTGCGTGCGCGGCGTTTAGGGCGCCAGTTCGTTGGCAGCGCGGGCCGGGGCACGCGCTCGCCCCTGCGGAGGCGGCGCGGCGGAGCGGAGCGGGGGGGCAGGCGGGCCCCGGAGCAGGGTTGCGGCGCGGCGTCGGCCCTGTAGCGTTTCCAAACGGCTTACCCCGTAACGTACGATGCAAAGCGGTGTATTAAGACCTTTCCTTTGAGGGAAAGAAGGAAAAAGAAAGAAAGGGGGGAAAGAAAAAAAAAAAAAAAAACCACCGGGAAAGAGAAAAAGAACGCGTGTAAATCGAAGTGTTTTGTTGGAAGCGAAATGCAATTTTCTGTCTTTGTTACAGAGGCGGAACCGACAATAGCAAATGCTGACAAAGAGCAAAGCCGGACGAGCGAGCGGTTTTTTGCGCTTACTCCCGAAGGGGCGGGCTGAAAGGAGGAAGCAAAAATGCAGCAGCGGACCCTCGATCTCCCAGAAGCTGCGACAGTAGGAGGCGTTCTGGCCCGGGTAACCAAGGTAACTCTTGATGCGGAACGTTCGTATCTTTCGGCCTCCCTCCCGGAGGCAGCGCTGAGGACTAAGCGACCCGTTGCTGCCCTGCGCCTCTTGTTAACCGTAGCTGCCTTAGTTTTGCTTCGGTCGTTTGTATTTTGTTTTGTTATTGTACACGCGTACGTAGAAAAGGAAAGATAGGATATTTAATTTTTAGATTCGTTGCCACGGCTGAAGCTGAAGAGACAGAGAAACGTAAGCGAGCCGAAGTAATAAAATTAAAGGGAACCGAGCGAGAGCCGTCTCCGTCGCCCCGAAAGGGAAAGCCCGTTCCTCCCGGTGAGGAAGGTTCGCCGGTAATAGCGATCGGAATAACAGATGAGCGACATCTAACGGAAGGTGCGTACGCGTTACGGAAAGGACGCTGCGTCCATCCGTTTCCGTGCGCGTGACTCTCTGCATCTGTGAAGCGTCGTGCTTTAAGAGCTCCAAGACGGCAAATTCCCGTCTTCGGGGAACGGCGGTCAGGTGGCCAGAGAGAGAGGGAGAGGCAAGCGTGCGAATTGTAAAACGAAGAGGAAGGCTCATTTAGCGCGACCCCAGGTTAATTGCCTGGCAATGGTATGTGGGGCAGCAGGAAGACGGCAGCTCGAAGAAAAGGTAAAGCCTTGCGGAATTAGGACTCCTTCCTTCTCGTGTAGTAGATCCGCTTTTGTGCTTAGAAACAACTTTGGATTGTTAATTTCTGCTGAGCTTTGAATACGTCACGTCACGTCACGTCACGTCACGGACTCTTAGGCGACACGGGGGAGTTCAGCTGCGCAGCCTGCCAGAGGAACGTCGCCCACGAGGCCTCGCTAGCCTTGAGGAGCTGTAGGCGCCGATGCACGTGGCTCGTTCTGTCGGGCGCGCAGAGGTTTGCTTTGGCTGCCGAAATTTCAGCTTGGCTTTGCGCCCTGTAGCGGTGGTATTTTTGTATTTCTAAATTGTGTTAATGCTAGGCGTTCGGCACATCGGGGAACGACTGTGTGCTGCCGTGAAGAACTGCAGGCTCCCGCCCTCAGCCCTTTCTCGGCAAGTTATCGGGTGTCGAGAGCGGCCGGGAGACTCCGAATGCCGGCGGAAAGGTTCTCTGCCCGCTCCTGACGAGGAGCCTTCGGCCGCGGGAAGGTCGGCGGCGTCCTTCCCGGACTCGTGAGTAATAAGCCGCGGTTCGCGGGCCGGCAGGGGAGGGGAGGGGAGGGGAGGGGAGGGGGGGGGAATAGCGCCTGGTAGCCCGGCGGCTCCGGCGTCGCCGTTGCTAGCGGGGCCCCGAGGTCCATGTGAAGCCTCAGCTGCCTGTCGGGAGCTTTGTTTTGGTGTGTTTACCTGGCAAAAGCAGCGAGGGAGGCCTCAAAGAAGAATTTTCGTGCCTAGGTGGGTAAGCTGTGACCCCAGCTGTCTTTGCCTTGCTTTGCCGCTTAGTGTCGTAACGGCGACTTGGGAGCTCGCGATAAAAACCGTTCCGGGGCCGAAGGGAGGCCCTGCGTTTGCCCCGCTTGGGAAACCGTCGTTAAAGCTTGGGGGGGGGCGAGCTCCGAAAGGAGACTCTGCCGGTGACCTCGGTGGTCCGATTCGTTTGCAGGCTGACGTTCCGAGGGCCGGCGAGCGGAAGAGGAGCAGCTCAGCCCGTTCGGTTGATTTCGGCGATCCTGTTTTAAGGAAGCGCGTAAGTACAGACGGGGTCTGGGAGGCTTTTCGCCCGAGACGGGAAAGAGCGAGGAAGACTGGAGAGCGTGGAAAAACTAGGTGCCGCGGGTACTGAAGCTGTTAAGGGCTGAGAGAATTTGGGCTTAAGCATCTGAAAGGGGCTGCTAACGCGCAAGGAGCGGTAAAATACCATCGCTGGACAGCAGGCTCCTTTCCGGCCCTCCGTCCCCCTCTGCAGCCTTCTCGTTCTGTTTGTTTCTGTTCCTCTTTTCTGGCTGGGCTGTGCAGCGATCCCGGAAGGACGTGTCTTTTGAGGTGTGCCTTTGCGAAGGTGGTTCGGCTGCCTGGGGGGATGGATCAAAGCCTTTGAGGCTCCCTCCGATCTGTTTCATTTCCTTTTGAATTTCTTCCTTTCTTTGCTTTCTCCTAGGGCGTCTGTCAGCTAACGAGTAAAGAAGATGGAACGGCCTGTCCGCAGAGGAGAACTGACGCACGGTAAACGTGAATACGCTAGACCTCCGCTACGTCACGGGCGTTTGTTTACGTCCGTGCGTTCCAATCTCTAGTTGCGCATTCGGGACGCGGCATCTGCCCGCTATCCGACTCCTCCGTGTAGCGTAGAAGGCGCTGTACAGCTGCCGGTCTCTACGGGAGGTTGTTAGTGAGAAGGAGAACGGTGTATTCCAGCTCGCGACCGCCAAACGGGCTCCTTTAGGTCCGCTTTCAGACTTGGGGCCTACTTCATCGGTCCGCTTGGACGTGGTTTCTTGGGGGGAACGCTAGTGCTTTCCCTGTGCTTTTCCTGCGTCGAAACCGGTAGTTTATAGGCCAGAGCGGTTATGCCGTACCTTCCTTTGAGAGGCGTTTCGTCCGCGTCTCGGGCTTCGGGGAAAATCAATTGGACGGAATTGCCGAAGGCGCGCCTTGAAATAGGCGGTAAATCTAGAAGCGTGTCTGAATCGCGAGGGGCTCGTAACTTGGTCTTTGTCCTCAACGTCTGCTTTTCTTTCGCTCTTATTGCAGGCTTCCCTCCAACGATCGGCGTCGCTGCGGCGTCTCGTGTTTCACGGGCAGCGGTCTCTGCTCAGTAAGGACGTGAGAACTCCTGCGCTCCCGGAGAGCCCAGGATCCCTGCTCCGGGCTGGTCATTTTAGGCCTTTGTGCGGAGCGTTCTTTCTAGCTACGCGCCCCGCGTGAGCCTCTCCTTCGGCCGTTTTCCCAAGGCGGCGGAAACGCTTCTGGGAAACGCCGTCGTTTCCGAAACGTTTCGCCGTGTCCTTGCCGGTAGGGGATACCGTGAGAGCGGGCAGAGGCGGCCGACGTCTGTGCGAGGAAAGAAGCGTGGCGCAAAGAAGGGACCTCTTTGGCCCGCCTGGTCCGCTTTAGAGAGTTTTCTTTTGGACCCGAAGATCGGGTCTGCGAGTGCCGCGCTCAGCGCACGCGTTTGTTCCCCTCCCCCCCCCCCCCCCGTTCTTTTAGCAAGACCGTGCGTGTCCTCGAGCTGTTTGTCCCGAGGGGGGAGTCGCTGCGGGAATTGCTGGGGAGGCCCTGACGGCGGGACGTGAAAAAGACGCCTTTGACCGCGTGCGTGCGGCCGAAGGAACGTCAGCCCAAGAATCCGAAGAAGACATGCCGCGTGCCAGCATCTCGTACCGTTTAATAATAAAAACCGAGCAGTCTGTCAAGCAAATAGCGCGGCTTGCTTTGGGCTGTTTATTTTGTTTAACGATCAGTAAAGGCGAGAGGTCGAAAGTCCTAAAGAAGAACGGCTGCTTCTTGGAACGCTTGCAAATTGTCCCGTTAAGTAGGTGGGTGGTTTTTTTGTTTTCGTTTTGTTTTTTTAAGTGCAGCCTCTGACTCTTTTTTGTCTGTGGAGTATTTTGCAACGATGTTCAAAGGAAAGCGCTGTTACGGAAGCCTCTAGGAGCAGCGGCTCGAGCATGACACGCGGCGACGCTGCGCCTCGCAGCAGGCGCTGTAAATAAGGGCAGATGAGCCGAGGCGAGGGTGGTGAAATCTCTGCAAAGGGCGGACGGGCGGGGGGGCTCTGCAGCGGTGTGTGCGTGCCGGGGGCGGCCGCGCGCCCTGCTGCCCTCGGGGCGTCAAAAAAGCGGTACGGCACGATAAAGGGGGGCGCGCATGCGCACTGGGTTCCGCCGTGCTCACTGCTGCCACCCTGTGTCCAAAAATCGGTACTGCACCCTATGGGGGGGCTCGCGTGCGCACTGGGTTCCACCGTGCTCACTGCTGCCACCCTGTGTCCAAAAATCGGTACTGCACCCTGTGGGGGGGCGCGCACGCGCACAGCGTTCCGCCGCGCTCACTGCTGCCACCCTGTGTCCAAAAAGCGGTACTGCACCCGGTGGGGGGGGCGCGCATGCGCAGACAGCCGGCGCGCACATGCTCAGTGCCGGTCGCCATGTTTGCTGCTGCTCTCCGCCGTTTCGGTAACGGGTAAGCGAATGGAGCGTGCTCGTCGCCCCTTCCCGGTGCTCTTGGAGCGGCCACGGGCTCGGGCAGCCTCGGGGCGCTCGCTGGGAGTCCCGGGCTGCCGCGGCGGGCTGCGGTTCGCACGCGTGAGCCGCCCGGCTGCAGCGCCGCGGCGCGAGCATGCCATTGCGGGTCTCGCCTCCCTTCGTGTTCCCCCCCGCCCCTCGGGCTCCCCCGGCTCCCCCCCGCCCCTCGGGATTCCCCGCTCCACCCGCCCCTCGCGCTCCCCCCCGCTTCTCGGGCTCCCCTCGCGCTCCCCCCCACCCCCGCGCTCCCCCCTGCTTCTCGGGCTCCCCTCGCGCTCCCCCCCCCGCTCCTCGCGCTCCCCCTGCTCCCCTCGCGCTCCCCCTGCTCCCCTCGCGCTCCCCCCCGCTTCTCGGGCTCCCCTCGCGCTCCGCCCCGCCCCTCGGGCTCCCCCTGCTCCCCTCGCGCTCCGCCCCGCCCCTCGCGCTCCCCCCCGCTTCTCGGGCTCCCCTCGCGCTCCCCCCCCACCCCCGCGCTCCCCCCTGCTTCTCGGGCTCCCCTCGCGCTCCCCCCCCCGCTCCTCGCGCTCCCCCTGCTCCCCTCGCGCTCCCCCTGCTCCCCTCGCGCTCCCCCCCGCTTCTCGGGCTCCCCTCGCGCTCCGCCCCGCCCCTCGGGCTCCCCCTGCTCCCCTCGCGCTCCGCCCCGCCCCTCGCGCTCCCCCCCGCTTCTCGCGCTACCCTCGCGCTCCGCCCCGCCCCTCGGGCTCCCCCTGCTCCCCTCGCGCTCCCCCCTGCTTCTCAGGCTCCTCTCACGCTCCCCCCCGCTCCTCGGGCTCCCCTTGCTCCCCTCGCGCTCTGCCCCGCCCCTTGCACTCCCCCTGCTCCCCTCGCGCTCCCCCCCGCTTCTCGGGCTCCCCCCTGCTTCTCAGGCTCCTCTCGGGCTCCCCCTGCTCCCCTCGCGCTCCGCCCCGCCCCTCGCGCTCCCCCTGGTCCCCTCGCGCTCCCCCCCGCCCCCGCGCTCCCCCCCGCTTCTCGGGCTCCCCTCGTGCTCCCCCCGGCTCCTCGGGCCCCCCTGCTCCCCTCCCGCTCCCCCCCGCCTCTCGCGCTCCCCTCGCACTCCGCCCCCGCCCCTCGGGCTCCCTCTGCTCCCCTCCCGCTCCCCTCGCTCCCCCCCCCCCGCGCTGTCCGAGCCGGCACGTGCGCGGTGCTCAAGCGTCACTGCCGCCGCAGTCCGTTGGCGAGCGGCGCATGCGCGGCGGCGGGGAAGCAAGATGGCGGCGAGCAGGGAGGGCGTTTTCGCTCGGCGGCGGCGGCGGGTGAGTGCGGAGGTGGCGTGGAGTGAAGGATGTGGGGCCCCCGGGTGAGGCGAACGCATAGGTTCGGGGGGCGTCGGGCTGCATCCTGCCCGCTGCGGCCATCGCTGCGTGGAGGCGGCGGTGCGGGGCGAGTGGGGGGGCGGGCTGGGACCCGGCGCCGCGCCGGGAGCGCGGGTGTGACTTTGCGTTTTGCGTGCGCGGCGTTTAGGGCGCCAGTTCGTTGGCAGCGCGGGCCGGGGCACGCGCTCGCCCCTGCGGAGGCGGCGCGGCGGAGCGGAGCGGGGGGGCAGGCGGGCCCCGGAGCAGGGTTGCGGCGCGGCGTCGGCCCTGTAGCGTTTCCAAACGGCTTACCCCGTAACGTACGATGCAAAGCGGTGTATTAAGACCTTTCCTTTGAGGGAAAGAAGGAAAAAGAAAGAAAGGGGGGAAAGAAAAAAAAAAAAAAAAAACCACGGGAAAGAGAAAAAGAACGCGTGTAAATCGAAGTGTTTTGTTGGAAGCGAAATGCAATTTTCTGTCTTTGTTACAGAGGCGGAACCGACAATAGCAAATGCTGACAAAGAGCAAAGCCGGACGAGCGAGCGGTTTTTTGCGCTTACTCCCGAAGGGGCGGGCTGAAAGGAGGAAGCAAAAATGCAGCAGCGGACCCTCGATCTCCCCAGAAGCTGCGACAGTAGGAGGCGTTCTGGCCCGGGTAACCAAGGTAACTCTTGATGCGGAACGTTCGTTCTTTCGGCCTCCCTCCCGGAGGCAGCGCTGAGGACTAAGCGACCCGTTGCTGCCCTGCGCCTCTTGTTAACCGTAGCTGCCTTAGTTTTGCTTCGGTCGTTTGTATTTTGTTTTGTTATTGTACACGCGTACGTAGAAAAGGAAAGATAGGATATTTAATTTTTAGATTCGTTGCCACGGCTGAAGCTGAAGAGACAGAGAAACGTAAGCGAGCCGAAGTAATAAAATTAAAGGGAACCGAGCGAGAGCCGTCTCCGTCGCCCCGAAAGGGAAAGCCCGTTCCTCCCGGTGAGGAAGGTTCGCCGGTAATAGCGATCGGAATAACAGATGAGCGACATCTAACGGAAGGTGCGTACGCGTTACGGAAAGGACGCTGCGTCCATCCGTTTCCGTGCGCGTGACTCTCTGCATCTGTGAAGCGTCGTGCTTTAAGAGCTCCAAGACGGCAAATTCCCGTCTTCGGGGAACGGCGGTCAGGTGGCCAGAGAGAGAGGGAGAGGCAAGCGTGCGAATTGTAAAACGAAGAGGAAGGCTCATTTAGCGCGACCCCAGGTTAATTGCCTGGCAATGGTATGTGGGGCAGCAGGAAGACGGCAGCTCGAAGAAAAGGTAAAGCCTTGCGGAATTAGGACTCCTTCCTTCTCGTGTAGTAGATCCGCTTTTGTGCTTAGAAACAACTTTGGATTGTTAATTTCTGCTGAGCTTTGAATACGTCACGTCACGTCACGTCACGTCACGGACTCTTAGGCGACACGGGGGAGTTCAGCTGCGCAGCCTGCCAGAGGAACGTCGCCCACGAGGCCTCGCTAGCCTTGAGGAGCTGTAGGCGCCGATGCACGTGGCTCGTTCTGTCGGGCGCGCAGAGGTTTGCTTTGGCTGCCGAAATTTCAGCTTGGCTTTGCGCCCTGTAGCGGTGGTATTTTTGTATTTCTAAATTGTGTTAATGCTAGGCGTTCGGCACATCGGGGAACGACTGTGTGCTGCCGTGAAGAACTGCAGGCTCCCGCCCTCAGCCCTTTCTCGGCAAGTTATCGGGTGTCGAGAGCGGCCGGGAGACTCCGAATGCCGGCGGAAAGGTTCTCTGCCCGCTCCTGACGAGGAGCCTTCGGCCGCGGGAAGGTCGGCGGCGTCCTTCCCGGACTCGTGAGTAATAAGCCGCGGTTCGCGGGCCGGCAGGGGAGGGGAGGGGAGGGGAGGGGAGGGGGGGGGAATAGCGCCTGGTAGCCCGGCGGCTCCGGCGTCGCCGTTGCTAGCGGGGCCCCGAGGTCCATGTGAAGCCTCAGCTGCCTGTCGGGAGCTTTGTTTTGGTGTGTTTACCTGGCAAAAGCAGCGAGGGAGGCCTCAAAGAAGAATTTTCGTGCCTAGGTGGGTAAGCTGTGACCCCAGCTGTCTTTGCCTTGCTTTGCCGCTTAGTGTCGTAACGGCGACTTGGGAGCTCGCGATAAAAACCGTTCCGGGGCCGAAGGGAGGCCCTGCGTTTGCCCCGCTTGGGAAACCGTCGTTAAAGCTTGGGGGGGGGCGAGCTCCGAAAGGAGACTCTGCCGGTGACCTCGGTGGTCCGATTCGTTTGCAGGCTGACGTTCCGAGGGCCGGCGAGCGGAAGAGGAGCAGCTCAGCCCGTTCGGTTGATTTCGGCGATCCTGTTTTAAGGAAGCGCGTAAGTACAGACGGGGTCTGGGAGGCTTTTCGCCCGAGACGGGAAAGAGCGAGGAAGACTGGAGAGCGTGGAAAAACTAGGTGCCGCGGGTACTGAAGCTGTTAAGGGCTGAGAGAATTTGGGCTTAAGCATCTGAAAGGGGCTGCTAACGCGCAAGGAGCGGTAAAATACCATCGCTGGACAGCAGGCTCCTTTCCGGCCCTCCGTCCCCCTCTGCAGCCTTCTCGTTCTGTTTGTTTCTGTTCCTCTTTTCTGGCTGGGCTGTGCAGCGATCCCGGAAGGACGTGTCTTTTGAGGTGTGCCTTTGCGAAGGTGGTTCGGCTGCCTGGGGGGATGGATCAAAGCCTTTGAGGCTCCCTCCGATCTGTTTCATTTCCTTTTGAATTTCTTCCTTTCTTTGCTTTCTCCTAGGGCGTCTGTCAGCTAACGAGTAAAGAAGATGGAACGGCCTGTCCGCAGAGGAGAACTGACGCACGGTAAACGTGAATACGCTAGACCTCCGCTACGTCACGGGCGTTTGTTTACGTCCGTGCGTTCCAATCTCTAGTTGCGCATTCGGGACGCGGCATCTGCCCGCTATCCGACTCCTCCGTGTAGCGTAGAAGGCGCTGTACAGCTGCCGGTCTCTACGGGAGGTTGTTAGTGAGAAGGAGAACGGTGTATTCCAGCTCGCGACCGCCAAACGGGCTCCTTTAGGTCCGCTTTCAGACTTGGGGCCTACTTCATCGGTCCGCTTGGACGTGGTTTCTTGGGGGGAACGCTAGTGCTTTCCCTGTGCTTTTCCTGCGTCGAAACCGGTAGTTTATAGGCCAGAGCGGTTATGCCGTACCTTCCTTTGAGAGGCGTTTCGTCCGCGTCTCGGGCTTCGGGGAAAATCAATTGGACGGAATTGCCGAAGGCGCGCCTTGAAATAGGCGGTAAATCTAGAAGCGTGTCTGAATCGCGAGGGGCTCGTAACTTGGTCTTTGTCCTCAACGTCTGCTTTTCTTTCGCTCTTATTGCAGGCTTCCCTCCAACGATCGGCGTCGCTGCGGCGTCTCGTGTTTCACGGGCAGCGGTCTCTGCTCAGTAAGGACGTGAGAACTCCTGCGCTCCCGGAGAGCCCAGGATCCCTGCTCCGGGCTGGTCATTTTAGGCCTTTGTGCGGAGCGTTCTTTCTAGCTACGCGCCCCGCGTGAGCCTCTCCTTCGGCCGTTTTCCCAAGGCGGCGGAAACGCTTCTGGGAAATGCCGTCGTTTCCGAAACGTTTCGCCGTGTCCTTGCCGGTAGGGGATACCGTGAGAGCGGGCAGAGGCGGCCGACGTCTGTGCGAGGAAAGAAGCGTGGCGCAAAGAAGGGACCTCTTTGGCCCGCCTGGTCCGCTTTAGAGAGTTTTCTTTTGGACCCGAAGATCGGGTCTGCGAGTGCCGCGCTCAGCGCACGCGTTTGTTCCCCTCCCCCCCCCCCCCCGTTCTTTTAGCAAGACCGTGCGTGTCCTCGAGCTGTTTGTCCCGAGGGGGGAGTCGCTGCGGGAATTGCTGGGGAGGCCCTGACGGCGGGACGTGAAAAAGACGCCTTTGACCGCGTGCGTGCGGCCGAAGGAACGTCAGCCCAAGAATCCGAAGAAGACATGCCGCGTGCCAGCATCTCGTACCGTTTAATAATAAAAACCGAGCAGTCTGTCAAGCAAATAGCGCGGCTTGCTTTGGGCTGTTTATTTTGTTTAACGATCAGTAAAGGCGAGAGGTCGAAAGTCCTAAAGAAGAACGGCTGCTTCTTGGAACGCTTGCAAATTGTCCCGTTAAGTAGGTGGGTGGTTTTTTTGTTTTCGTTTTGTTTTTTTAAGTGCAGCCTCTGACTCTTTTTTGTCTGTGGAGTATTTTGCAACGATGTTCAAAGGAAAGCGCTGTTACGGAAGCCTCTAGGAGCAGCGGCTCGAGCATGACACGCGGCGACGCTGCGCCTCGCAGCAGGCGCTGTAAATAAGGGCAGATGAGCCGAGGCGAGGGTGGTGAAATCTCTGCAAAGGGCGGACGGGCGGGGGGGCTCTGCAGCGGTGTGTGCGTGCCGGGGGCGGCCGCGCGCCCTGCTGCCCTCGGGGCGTCAAAAAAGCGGTACGGCACGATAAAGGGGGGCGCGCATGCGCACTGGGTTCCGCCGTGCTCACTGCTGCCACCCTGTGTCCAAAAATCGGTACTGCACCCTATGGGGGGGCTCGCGTGCGCACTGGGTTCCACCGTGCTCACTGCTGCCACCCTGTGTCCAAAAATCGGTACTGCACCCTGTGGGGGGGGCGCGCACGCGCACAGCGTTCCGCCGCGCTCACTGCTGCCACCCTGTGTCCAAAAAGCGGTACTGCACCCGGTGGGGGGGGCGCGCATGCGCAGACAGCCGGCGCGCACATGCTCAGTGCCGGTCGCCATGTTTGCTGCTGCTCTCCGCCGTTTCGGTAACGGGTAAGCGAATGGAGCGTGCTCGTCGCCCCTTCCCGGTGCTCTTGGAGCGGCCACGGGCTCGGGCAGCCTCGGGGCGCTCGCTGGGAGTCCCGGGCTGCCGCGGCGGGCTGCGGTTCGCACGCGTGAGCCGCCCGGCTGCAGCGCCGCGGCGCGAGCATGCCATTGCGGGTCTCGCCTCCCTTCGTGTTCCCCCCCGCCCCTCGGGCTCCCCCGGCTCCCCCCCGCCCCTCGGGATTCCCCGCTCCACCCGCCCCTCGCGCTCCCCCCCGCTTCTCGGGCTCCCCTCGCGCTCCCCCCCACCCCCGCGCTCCCCCCTGCTTCTCGGGCTCCCCTCGCGCTCCCCCCCCCGCTCCTCGCGCTCCCCCTGCTCCCCTCGCGCTCCCCCTGCTCCCCTCGCGCTCCCCCCCGCTTCTCGGGCTCCCCTCGCGCTCCGCCCCGCCCCTCGGGCTCCCCCTGCTCCCCTCGCGCTCCGCCCCGCCCCTCGCGCTCCCCCCCGCTTCTCGGGCTCCCCTCGCGCTCCCCCCCACCCCCGCGCTCCCCCCTGCTTCTCGGGCTCCCCTCGCGCTCCCCCCCCCGCTCCTCGCGCTCCCCCTGCTCCCCTCGCGCTCCCCCTGCTCCCCTCGCGCTCCCCCCCGCTTCTCGGGCTCCCCTCGCGCTCCGCCCCGCCCCTCGGGCTCCCCCTGCTCCCCTCGCGCTCCGCCCCGCCCCTCGCGCTCCCCCCCGCTTCTCGCGCTACCCTCGCGCTCCGCCCCGCCCCTCGGGCTCCCCCTGCTCCCCTCGCGCTCCCCCCTGCTTCTCAGGCTCCTCTCACGCTCCCCCCCGCTCCTCGGGCTCCCCTTGCTCCCCTCGCGCTCTGCCCCGCCCCTTGCACTCCCCCTGCTCCCCTCGCGCTCCCCCCCGCTTCTCGGGCTCCCCCCTGCTTCTCAGGCTCCTCTCGGGCTCCCCTTGCTCCCCTCGCGCTCCGCCCCGCCCCTCGCGCTCCCCCTGGTCCCCTCGCGCTCCCCCCCGCCCCCGCGCTCCCCCCCGCTTCTCGGGCTCCCCTCGTGCTCCCCCCGGCTCCTCGGGCCCCCCTGCTCCCCTCCCGCTCCCCCCCGCCTCTCGCGCTCCCCTCGCACTCCGCCCCCGCCCCTCGGGCTCCCCTCGCTCCCCCCCGCCCCTCGGGCTCCCTCTGCTCCCCTCCCGCTCCCCTCGCTCCCCCCCCCCGCGCTGTCCGAGCCGGCACGTGCGCGGTGCTCAAGCGTCACTGCCGCCGCAGTCCGTTGGCGAGCGGCGCATGCGCGGCGGCGGGGAAGCAAGATGGCGGCGAGCAGGGAGGGCGTTTTCGCTCGGCGGCGGCGGCGGGTGAGTGCGGAGGTGGCGTGGAGTGAAGGATGTGGGGCCCCCGGGTGAGGCGAACGCATAGGTTCGGGGGGCGTCGGGCTGCATCCTGCCCGCTGCGGCCATCGCTGCGTGGAGGCGGCGGTGCGGGGCGAGTGGGGGGGCGGGCTGGGACCCGGCGCCGCGCCGGGAGCGCGGGTGTGACTTTGCGTTTTGCGTGCGCGGCGTTTAGGGCGCCAGTTCGTTGGCAGCGCGGGCCGGGGCACGCGCTCGCCCCTGCGGAGGCGGCGCGGCGGAGCGGAGCGGGGGGGCAGGCGGGCCCCGGAGCAGGGTTGCGGCGCGGCGTCGGCCCTGTAGCGTTTCCAAACGGCTTACCCCGTAACGTACGATGCAAAGCGGTGTATTAAGACCTTTCCTTTGAGGGAAAGAAGGAAAAAGAAAGAAAGGGGGGAAAGAAAAAAAAAAAAAAAAACCACGGGAAAGAGAAAAAGAACGCGTGTAAATCGAAGTGTTTTGTTGGAAGCGAAATGCAATTTTCTGTCTTTGTTACAGAGGCGGAACCGACAATAGCAAATGCTGACAAAGAGCAAAGCCGGACGAGCGAGCGGTTTTTTGCGCTTACTCCCGAAGGGGCGGGCTGAAAGGAGGAAGCAAAAATGCAGCAGCGGACCCTCGATCTCCCCAGAAGCTGCGACAGTAGGAGGCGTTCTGGCCCGGGTAACCAAGGTAACTCTTGATGCGGAACGTTCGTTCTTTCGGCCTCCCTCCCGGAGGCAGCGCTGAGGACTAAGCGACCCGTTGCTGCCCTGCGCCTCTTGTTAACCGTAGCTGCCTTAGTTTTGCTTCGGTCGTTTGTATTTTGTTTTGTTATTGTACACGCGTACGTAGAAAAGGAAAGATAGGATATTTAATTTTTAGATTCGTTGCCACGGCTGAAGCTGAAGAGACAGAGAAACGTAAGCGAGCCGAAGTAATAAAATTAAAGGGAACCGAGCGAGAGCCGTCTCCGTCGCCCCGAAAGGGAAAGCCCGTTCCTCCCGGTGAGGAAGGTTCGCCGGTAATAGCGATCGGAATAACAGATGAGCGACATCTAACGGAAGGTGCGTACGCGTTACGGAAAGGACGCTGCGTCCATCCGTTTCCGTGCGCGTGACTCTCTGCATCTGTGAAGCGTCGTGCTTTAAGAGCTCCAAGACGGCAAATTCCCGTCTTCGGGGAACGGTGGTCAGGTGGCCAGAGAGAGAGGGAGAGGCAAGCGTGCGAATTGTAAAACGAAGAGGAAGGCTCATTTAGCGCGACCCCAGGTTAATTGCCTGGCAATGGTATGTGGGGCAGCAGGAAGACGGCAGCTCGAAGAAAAGGTAAAGCCTTGCGGAATTAGGACTCCTTCCTTCTCGTGTAGTAGATCCGCTTTTGTGCTTAGAAACAACTTTGGATTGTTAATTTCTGCTGAGCTTTGAATACGTCACGTCACGTCACGTCACGTCACGGACTCTTAGGCGACACGGGGGAGTTCAGCTGCGCAGCCTGCCAGAGGAACGTCGCCCACGAGGCCTCGCTAGCCTTGAGGAGCTGTAGGCGCCGATGCACGTGGCTCGTTCTGTCGGGCGCGCAGAGGTTTGCTTTGGCTGCCGAAATTTCAGCTTGGCTTTGCGCCCTGTAGCGGTGGTATTTTTGTATTTCTAAATTGTGTTAATGCTAGGCGTTCGGCACATCGGGGAACGACTGTGTGCTGCCGTGAAGAACTGCAGGCTCCCGCCCTCAGCCCTTTCTCGGCAAGTTATCGGGTGTCGAGAGCGGCCGGGAGACTCCGAATGCCGGCGGAAAGGTTCTCTGCCCGCTCCTGACGAGGAGCCTTCGGCCGCGGGAAGGTCGGCGGCGTCCTTCCCGGACTCGTGAGTAATAAGCCGCGGTTCGCGGGCCGGCAGGGGAGGGGAGGGGAGGGGAGGGGAGGGGGGGGGAATAGCGCCTGGTAGCCCGGCGGCTCCGGCGTCGCCGTTGCTAGCGGGGCCCCGAGGTCCATGTGAAGCCTCAGCTGCCTGTCGGGAGCTTTGTTTTGGTGTGTTTACCTGGCAAAAGCAGCGAGGGAGGCCTCAAAGAAGAATTTTCGTGCCTAGGTGGGTAAGCTGTGACCCCAGCTGTCTTTGCCTTGCTTTGCCGCTTAGTGTCGTAACGGCGACTTGGGAGCTCGCGATAAAAACCGTTCCGGGGCCGAAGGGAGGCCCTGCGTTTGCCCCGCTTGGGAAACCGTCGTTAAAGCTTGGGGGGGGGCGAGCTCCGAAAGGAGACTCTGCCGGTGACCTCGGTGGTCCGATTCGTTTGCAGGCTGACGTTCCGAGGGCCGGCGAGCGGAAGAGGAGCAGCTCAGCCCGTTCGGTTGATTTCGGCGATCCTGTTTTAAGGAAGCGCGTAAGTACAGACGGGGTCTGGGAGGCTTTTCGCCCGAGACGGGAAAGAGCGAGGAAGACTGGAGAGCGTGGAAAAACTAGGTGCCGCGGGTACTGAAGCTGTTAAGGGCTGAGAGAATTTGGGCTTAAGCATCTGAAAGGGGCTGCTAACGCGCAAGGAGCGGTAAAATACCATCGCTGGACAGCAGGCTCCTTTCCGGCCCTCCGTCCCCCTCTGCAGCCTTCTCGTTCTGTTTGTTTCTGTTCCTCTTTTCTGGCTGGGCTGTGCAGCGATCCCGGAAGGACGTGTCTTTTGAGGTGTGCCTTTGCGAAGGTGGTTCGGCTGCCTGGGGGGATGGATCAAAGCCTTTGAGGCTCCCTCCGATCTGTTTCATTTCCTTTTGAATTTCTTCCTTTCTTTGCTTTCTCCTAGGGCGTCTGTCAGCTAACGAGTAAAGAAGATGGAACGGCCTGTCCGCAGAGGAGAACTGACGCACGGTAAACGTGAATACGCTAGACCTCCGCTACGTCACGGGCGTTTGTTTACGTCCGTGCGTTCCAATCTCTAGTTGCGCATTCGGGACGCGGCATCTGCCCGCTATCCGACTCCTCCGTGTAGCGTAGAAGGCGCTGTACAGCTGCCGGTCTCTACGGGAGGTTGTTAGTGAGAAGGAGAACGGTGTATTCCAGCTCGCGACCGCCAAACGGGCTCCTTTAGGTCCGCTTTCAGACTTGGGGCCTACTTCATCGGTCCGCTTGGACGTGGTTTCTTGGGGGGAACGCTAGTGCTTTCCCTGTGCTTTTCCTGCGTCGAAACCGGTAGTTTATAGGCCAGAGCGGTTATGCCGTACCTTCCTTTGAGAGGCGTTTCGTCCGCGTCTCGGGCTTCGGGGAAAATCAATTGGACGGAATTGCCGAAGGCGCGCCTTGAAATAGGCGGTAAATCTAGAAGCGTGTCTGAATCGCGAGGGGCTCGTAACTTGGTCTTTGTCCTCAACGTCTGCTTTTCTTTCGCTCTTATTGCAGGCTTCCCTCCAACGATCGGCGTCGCTGCGGCGTCTCGTGTTTCACGGGCAGCGGTCTCTGCTCAGTAAGGACGTGAGAACTCCTGCGCTCCCGGAGAGCCCAGGATCCCTGCTCCGGGCTGGTCATTTTAGGCCTTTGTGCGGAGCGTTCTTTCTAGCTACGCGCCCCGCGTGAGCCTCTCCTTCGGCCGTTTTCCCAAGGCGGCGGAAACGCTTCTGGGAAATGCCGTCGTTTCCGAAACGTTTCGCCGTGTCCTTGCCGGTAGGGGATACCGTGAGAGCGGGCAGAGGCGGCCGACGTCTGTGCGAGGAAAGAAGCGTGGCGCAAAGAAGGGACCTCTTTGGCCCGCCTGGTCCGCTTTAGAGAGTTTTCTTTTGGACCCGAAGATCGGGTCTGCGAGTGCCGCGCTCAGCGCACGCGTTTGTTCCCCTCCCCCCCCCCCCCCCGTTCTTTTAGCAAGACCGTGCGTGTCCTCGAGCTGTTTGTCCCGAGGGGGGAGTCGCTGCGGGAATTGCTGGGGAGGCCCTGACGGCGGGACGTGAAAAAGACGCCTTTGACCGCGTGCGTGCGGCCGAAGGAACGTCAGCCCAAGAATCCGAAGAAGACATGCCGCGTGCCAGCATCTCGTACCGTTTAATAATAAAAACCGAGCAGTCTGTCAAGCAAATAGCGCGGCTTGCTTTGGGCTGTTTATTTTGTTTAACGATCAGTAAAGGCGAGAGGTCGAAAGTCCTAAAGAAGAACGGCTGCTTCTTGGAACGCTTGCAAATTGTCCCGTTAAGTAGGTGGGTGGTTTTTTTGTTTTCGTTTTGTTTTTTTAAGTGCAGCCTCTGACTCTTTTTTGTCTGTGGAGTATTTTGCAACGATGTTCAAAGGAAAGCGCTGTTACGGAAGCCTCTAGGAGCAGCGGCTCGAGCATGACACGCGGCGACGCTGCGCCTCGCAGCAGGCGCTGTAAATAAGGGCAGATGAGCCGAGGCGAGGGTGGTGAAATCTCTGCAAAGGGCGGACGGGCGGGGGGGCTCTGCAGCGGTGTGTGCGTGCCGGGGGCGGCCGCGCGCCCTGCTGCCCTCGGGGCGTCAAAAAAGCGGTACGGCACGATAAAGGGGGGCGCGCATGCGCACTGGGTTCCGCCGTGCTCACTGCTGCCACCCTGTGTCCAAAAATCGGTACTGCACCCTATGGGGGGGCTCGCGTGCGCACTGGGTTCCACCGTGCTCACTGCTGCCACCCTGTGTCCAAAAATCGGTACTGCACCCTGTGGGGGGGGCGCGCACGCGCACAGCGTTCCGCCGCGCTCACTGCTGCCACCCTGTGTCCAAAAAGCGGTACTGCACCCGGTGGGGGGGGCGCGCATGCGCAGACAGCCGGCGCGCACATGCTCAGTGCCGGTCGCCATGTTTGCTGCTGCTCTCCGCCGTTTCGGTAACGGGTAAGCGAATGGAGCGTGCTCGTCGCCCCTTCCCGGTGCTCTTGGAGCGGCCACGGGCTCGGGCAGCCTCGGGGCGCTCGCTGGGAGTCCCGGGCTGCCGCGGCGGGCTGCGGTTCGCACGCGTGAGCCGCCCGGCTGCAGCGCCGCGGCGCGAGCATGCCATTGCGGGTCTCGCCTCCCTTCGTGTTCCCCCCCGCCCCTCGGGCTCCCCCGGCTCCCCCCCGCCCCTCGGGATTCCCCGCTCCACCCGCCCCTCGCGCTCCCCCCCGCTTCTCGGGCTCCCCTCGCGCTCCCCCCCACCCCCGCGCTCCCCCCTGCTTCTCGGGCTCCCCTCGCGCTCCCCCCCCCCGCTCCTCGCGCTCCCCCTGCTCCCCTCGCGCTCCCCCTGCTCCCCTCGCGCTCCCCCCCGCTTCTCGGGCTCCCCTCGCGCTCCGCCCCGCCCCTCGGGCTCCCCCTGCTCCCCTCGCGCTCCGCCCCGCCCCTCGCGCTCCCCCCCGCTTCTCGGGCTCCCCTCGCGCTCCCCCCCACCCCCGCGCTCCCCCCTGCTTCTCGGGCTCCCCTCGCGCTCCCCCCCCCGCTCCTCGCGCTCCCCCTGCTCCCCTCGCGCTCCCCCTGCTCCCCTCGCGCTCCCCCCCGCTTCTCGGGCTCCCCTCGCGCTCCGCCCCGCCCCTCGGGCTCCCCCTGCTCCCCTCGCGCTCCGCCCCGCCCCTCGCGCTCCCCCCCGCTTCTCGCGCTACCCTCGCGCTCCGCCCCGCCCCTCGGGCTCCCCCTGCTCCCCTCGCGCTCCCCCCTGCTTCTCAGGCTCCTCTCACGCTCCCCCCCGCTCCTCGGGCTCCCCTTGCTCCCCTCGCGCTCTGCCCCGCCCCTTGCACTCCCCCTGCTCCCCTCGCGCTCCCCCCCGCTTCTCGGGCTCCCCCCTGCTTCTCAGGCTCCTCTCGGGCTCCCCTTGCTCCCCTCGCGCTCCGCCCCGCCCCTCGCGCTCCCCCTGGTCCCCTCGCGCTCCCCCCCGCCCCCGCGCTCCCCCCCGCTTCTCGGGCTCCCCTCGTGCTCCCCCCGGCTCCTCGGGCCCCCCTGCTCCCCTCCCGCTCCCCCCCGCCTCTCGCGCTCCCCTCGCACTCCGCCCCCGCCCCTCGGGCTCCCCTCGCTCCCCCCCGCCCCTCGGGCTCCCTCTGCTCCCCTCCCGCTCCCCTCGCTCCCCCCCCCCCGCGCTGTCCGAGCCGGCACGTGCGCGGTGCTCAAGCGTCACTGCCGCCGCAGTCCGTTGGCGAGCGGCGCATGCGCGGCGGCGGGGAAGCAAGATGGCGGCGAGCAGGGAGGGCGTTTTCGCTCGGCGGCGGCGGCGGGTGAGTGCGGAGGTGGCGTGGAGTGAAGGATGTGGGGCCCCCGGGTGAGGCGAACGCATAGGTTCGGGGGGCGTCGGGCTGCATCCTGCCCGCTGCGGCCATCGCTGCGTGGAGGCGGCGGTGCGGGGCGAGTGGGGGGGCGGGCTGGGACCCGGCGCCGCGCCGGGAGCGCGGGTGTGACTTTGCGTTTTGCGTGCGCGGCGTTTAGGGCGCCAGTTCGTTGGCAGCGCGGGCCGGGGCACGCGCTCGCCCCTGCGGAGGCGGCGCGGCGGAGCGGAGCGGGGGGGCAGGCGGGCCCCGGAGCAGGGTTGCGGCGCGGCGTCGGCCCTGTAGCGTTTCCAAACGGCTTACCCCGTAACGTACGATGCAAAGCGGTGTATTAAGACCTTTCCTTTGAGGGAAAGAAGGAAAAAGAAAGAAAGGGGGGAAAGAAAAAAAAAAAAAAAAACCACGGGAAAGAGAAAAAGAACGCGTGTAAATCGAAGTGTTTTGTTGGAAGCGAAATGCAATTTTCTGTCTTTGTTACAGAGGCGGAACCGACAATAGCAAATGCTGACAAAGAGCAAAGCCGGACGAGCGAGCGGTTTTTTGCGCTTACTCCCGAAGGGGCGGGCTGAAAGGAGGAAGCAAAAATGCAGCAGCGGACCCTCGATCTCCCCAGAAGCTGCGACAGTAGGAGGCGTTCTGGCCCGGGTAACCAAGGTAACTCTTGATGCGGAACGTTCGTTCTTTCGGCCTCCCTCCCGGAGGCAGCGCTGAGGACTAAGCGACCCGTTGCTGCCCTGCGCCTCTTGTTAACCGTAGCTGCCTTAGTTTTGCTTCGGTCGTTTGTATTTTGTTTTGTTATTGTACACGCGTACGTAGAAAAGGAAAGATAGGATATTTAATTTTTAGATTCGTTGCCACGGCTGAAGCTGAAGAGACAGAGAAACGTAAGCGAGCCGAAGTAATAAAATTAAAGGGAACCGAGCGAGAGCCGTCTCCGTCGCCCCGAAAGGGAAAGCCCGTTCCTCCCGGTGAGGAAGGTTCGCCGGTAATAGCGATCGGAATAACAGATGAGCGACATCTAACGGAAGGTGCGTACGCGTTACGGAAAGGACGCTGCGTCCATCCGTTTCCGTGCGCGTGACTCTCTGCATCTGTGAAGCGTCGTGCTTTAAGAGCTCCAAGACGGCAAATTCCCGTCTTCGGGGAACGGTGGTCAGGTGGCCAGAGAGAGAGGGAGAGGCAAGCGTGCGAATTGTAAAACGAAGAGGAAGGCTCATTTAGCGCGACCCCAGGTTAATTGCCTGGCAATGGTATGTGGGGCAGCAGGAAGACGGCAGCTCGAAGAAAAGGTAAAGCCTTGCGGAATTAGGACTCCTTCCTTCTCGTGTAGTAGATCCGCTTTTGTGCTTAGAAACAACTTTGGATTGTTAATTTCTGCTGAGCTTTGAATACGTCACGTCACGTCACGTCACGTCACGGACTCTTAGGCGACACGGGGGAGTTCAGCTGCGCAGCCTGCCAGAGGAACGTCGCCCACGAGGCCTCGCTAGCCTTGAGGAGCTGTAGGCGCCGATGCACGTGGCTCGTTCTGTCGGGCGCGCAGAGGTTTGCTTTGGCTGCCGAAATTTCAGCTTGGCTTTGCGCCCTGTAGCGGTGGTATTTTTGTATTTCTAAATTGTGTTAATGCTAGGCGTTCGGCACATCGGGGAACGACTGTGTGCTGCCGTGAAGAACTGCAGGCTCCCGCCCTCAGCCCTTTCTCGGCAAGTTATCGGGTGTCGAGAGCGGCCGGGAGACTCCGAATGCCGGCGGAAAGGTTCTCTGCCCGCTCCTGACGAGGAGCCTTCGGCCGCGGGAAGGTCGGCGGCGTCCTTCCCGGACTCGTGAGTAATAAGCCGCGGTTCGCGGGCCGGCAGGGGAGGGGAGGGGAGGGGAGGGGGGGGGAATAGCGCCTGGTAGCCCGGCGGCTCCGGCGTCGCCGTTGCTAGCGGGGCCCCGAGGTCCATGTGAAGCCTCAGCTGCCTGTCGGGAGCTTTGTTTTGGTGTGTTTACCTGGCAAAAGCAGCGAGGGAGGCCTCAAAGAAGAATTTTCGTGCCTAGGTGGGTAAGCTGTGACCCCAGCTGTCTTTGCCTTGCTTTGCCGCTTAGTGTCGTAACGGCGACTTGGGAGCTCGCGATAAAAACCGTTCCGGGGCCGAAGGGAGGCCCTGCATTTGCCCCGCTTGGGAAACCGTCGTTAAAGCTTGGGGGGGGGCGAGCTCCGAAAGGAGACTCTGCCGGTGACCTCGGTGGTCCGATTCGTTTGCAGGCTGACGTTCCGAGGGCCGGCGAGCGGAAGAGGAGCAGCTCAGCCCGTTCGGTTGATTTCGGCGATCCTGTTTTAAGGAAGCGCGTAAGTACAGACGGGGTCTGGGAGGCTTTTCGCCCGAGACGGGAAAGAGCGAGGAAGACTGGAGAGCGTGGAAAAACTAGGTGCCGCGGGTACTGAAGCTGTTAAGGGCTGAGAGAATTTGGGCTTAAGCATCTGAAAGGGGCTGCTAACGCGCAAGGAGCGGTAAAATACCATCGCTGGACAGCAGGCTCCTTTCCGGCCCTCCGTCCCCCTCTGCAGCCTTCTCGTTCTGTTTGTTTCTGTTCCTCTTTTCTGGCTGGGCTGTGCAGCGATCCCGGAAGGACGTGTCTTTTGAGGTGTGCCTTTGCGAAGGTGGTTCGGCTGCCTGGGGGGATGGATCAAAGCCTTTGAGGCTCCCTCCGATCTGTTTCATTTCCTTTTGAATTTCTTCCTTTCTTTGCTTTCTCCTAGGGCGTCTGTCAGCTAACGAGTAAAGAAGATGGAACGGCCTGTCCGCAGAGGAGAACTGACGCACGGTAAACGTGAATACGCTAGACCTCCGCTACGTCACGGGCGTTTGTTTACGTCCGTGCGTTCCAATCTCTAGTTGCGCATTCGGGACGCGGCATCTGCCCGCTATCCGACTCCTCCGTGTAGCGTAGAAGGCGCTGTACAGCTGCCGGTCTCTACGGGAGGTTGTTAGTGAGAAGGAGAACGGTGTATTCCAGCTCGCGACCGCCAAACGGGCTCCTTTAGGTCCGCTTTCAGACTTGGGGCCTACTTCATCGGTCCGCTTGGACGTGGTTTCTTGGGGGGAACGCTAGTGCTTTCCCTGTGCTTTTCCTGCGTCGAAACCGGTAGTTTATAGGCCAGAGCGGTTATGCCGTACCTTCCTTTGAGAGGCGTTTCGTCCGCGTCTCGGGCTTCGGGGAAAATCAATTGGACGGAATTGCCGAAGGCGCGCCTTGAAATAGGCGGTAAATCTAGAAGCGTGTCTGAATCGCGAGGGGCTCGTAACTTGGTCTTTGTCCTCAACGTCTGCTTTTCTTTCGCTCTTATTGCAGGCTTCCCTCCAACGATCGGCGTCGCTGCGGCGTCTCGTGTTTCACGGGCAGCGGTCTCTGCTCAGTAAGGACGTGAGAACTCCTGCGCTCCCGGAGAGCCCAGGATCCCTGCTCCGGGCTGGTCATTTTAGGCCTTTGTGCGGAGCGTTCTTTCTAGCTACGCGCCCCGCGTGAGCCTCTCCTTCGGCCGTTTTCCCAAGGCGGCGGAAACGCTTCTGGGAAACGCCGTCGTTTCCGAAACGTTTCGCCGTGTCCTTGCCGGTAGGGGATACCGTGAGAGCGGGCAGAGGCGGCCGACGTCTGTGCGAGGAAAGAAGCGTGGCGCAAAGAAGGGACCTCTTTGGCCCGCCTGGTCCGCTTTAGAGAGTTTTCTTTTGGACCCGAAGATCGGGTCTGCGAGTGCCGCGCTCAGCGCACGCGTTTGTTCCCCCCCCCCCCCCCGTTCTTTTAGCAAGACCGTGCGTGTCCTCGAGCTGTTTGTCCCGAGGGGGGAGTCGCTGCGGGAATTGCTGGGGAGGCCCTGACGGCAGGACGTGAAAAAGACGCCTTTGACCGCGTGCGTGCGGCCGAAGGAACGTCAGCCCAAGAATCCGAAGAAGACATGCCGCGTGCCAGCATCTCGTACCGTTTAATAATAAAAACCGAGCAGTCTGTCAAGCAAATAGCGCGGCTTGCTTTGGGCTGTTTATTTTGTTTAACGATCAGTAAAGGCGAGAGGTCGAAAGTCCTAAAGAAGAACGGCTGCTTCTTGGAACGCTTGCAAATTGTCCCGTTAAGTAGGTGGGTGGTTTTTTTGTTTTCGTTTTGTTTTTTTAAGTGCAGCCTCTGACTCTTTTTTGTCTGTGGAGTATTTTGCAACGATGTTCAAAGGAAAGCGCTGTTACGGAAGCCTCTAGGAGCAGCGGCTCGAGCATGACACGCGGCGACGCTGCGCCTCGCAGCAGGCGCTGTAAATAAGGGCAGATGAGCCGAGGCGAGGGTGGTGAAATCTCTGCAAAGGGCGGACGGGCGGGGGGGCTCTGCAGCGGTGTGTGCGTGCCGGGGGCGGCCGCGCGCCCTGCTGCCCTCGGGGCGTCAAAAAAGCGGTACGGCACGATAAAGGGGGGCGCGCATGCGCACTGGGTTCCGCCGTGCTCACTGCTGCCACCCTGTGTCCAAAAATCGGTACTGCACCCTATGGGGGGGCTCGCGTGCGCACTGGGTTCCACCGTGCTCACTGCTGCCACCCTGTGTCCAAAAATCGGTACTGCACCCTGTGGGGGGGGCGCGCACGCGCACAGCGTTCCGCCGCGCTCACTGCTGCCACCCTGTGTCCAAAAAGCGGTACTGCACCCGGTGGGGGGGGCGCGCATGCGCAGACAGCCGGCGCGCACATGCTCAGTGCCGGTCGCCATGTTTGCTGCTGCTCTCCGCCGTTTCGGTAACGGGTAAGCGAATGGAGCGTGCTCGTCGCCCCTTCCCGGTGCTCTTGGAGCGGCCACGGGCTCGGGCAGCCTCGGGGCGCTCGCTGGGAGTCCCGGGCTGCCGCGGCGGGCTGCGGTTCGCACGCGTGAGCCGCCCGGCTGCAGCGCCGCGGCGCGAGCATGCCATTGCGGGTCTCGCCTCCCTTCGTGTTCCCCCCCGCCCCTCGGGCTCCCCCGGCTCCCCCCCGCCCCTCGGGATTCCCCGCTCCACCCGCCCCTCGCGCTCCCCCCCGCTTCTCGGGCTCCCCTCGCGCTCCCCCCCACCCCCGCGCTCCCCCCTGCTTCTCGGGCTCCCCTCGCGCTCCCCCCCCCGCTCCTCGCGCTCCCCCTGCTCCCCTCGCGCTCCCCCTGCTCCCCTCGCGCTCCCCCCCGCTTCTCGGGCTCCCCTCGCGCTCCGCCCCGCCCCTCGGGCTCCCCCTGCTCCCCTCGCGCTCCGCCCCGCCCCTCGCGCTCCCCCCCGCTTCTCGCGCTACCCTCGCGCTCCGCCCCGCCCCTCGGGCTCCCCCTGCTCCCCTCGCGCTCCCCCCTGCTTCTCAGGCTCCTCTCACGCTCCCCCCCGCTCCTCGGGCTCCCCTTGCTCCCCTCGCGCTCTGCCCCGCCCCTTGCACTCCCCCTGCTCCCCTCGCGCTCCCCCCCGCTTCTCGGGCTCCCCCCTGCTTCTCAGGCTCCTCTCGGGCTCCCCCTGCTCCCCTCGCGCTCCGCCCCGCCCCTCGCGCTCCCCCTGGTCCCCTCGCGCTCCCCCCCGCCCCCGCGCTCCCCCCCGCTTCTCGGGCTCCCCTCGTGCTCCCCCCGGCTCCTCGGGCCCCCCTGCTCCCCTCCCGCTCCCCCCCGCCTCTCGCGCTCCCCTCGCACTCCGCCCCCGCCCCTCGGGCTCCCTCTGCTCCCCTCCCGCTCCCCTCGCTCCCCCCCCCCGCGCTGTCCGAGCCGGCACGTGCGCGGTGCTCAAGCGTCACTGCCGCCGCAGTCCGTTGGCGAGCGGCGCATGCGCGGCGGCGGGGAAGCAAGATGGCGGCGAGCAGGGAGGGCGTTTTCGCTCGGCGGCGGCGGCGGGTGAGTGCGGAGGTGGCGTGGAGTGAAGGATGTGGGGCCCCCGGGTGAGGCGAACGCATAGGTTCGGGGGGCGTCGGGCTGCATCCTGCCCGCTGCGGCCATCGCTGCGTGGAGGCGGCGGTGCGGGGCGAGTGGGGGGGCGGGCTGGGACCCGGCGCCGCGCCGGGAGCGCGGGTGTGACTTTGCGTTTTGCGTGCGCGGCGTTTAGGGCGCCAGTTCGTTGGCAGCGCGGGCCGGGGCACGCGCTCGCCCCTGCGGAGGCGGCGCGGCGGAGCGGAGCGGGGGGGCAGGCGGGCCCCGGAGCAGGGTTGCGGCGCGGCGTCGGCCCTGTAGCGTTTCCAAACGGCTTACCCCGTAACGTACGATGCAAAGCGGTGTATTAAGACCTTTCCTTTGAGGGAAAGAAGGAAAAAGAAAGAAAGGGGGGAAAGAAAAAAAAAAAAAAAAAACCACGGGAAAGAGAAAAAGAACGCGTGTAAATCGAAGTGTTTTGTTGGAAGCGAAATGCAATTTTCTGTCTTTGTTACAGAGGCGGAACCGACAATAGCAAATGCTGACAAAGAGCAAAGCCGGACGAGCGAGCGGTTTTTTGCGCTTACTCCCGAAGGGGCGGGCTGAAAGGAGGAAGCAAAAATGCAGCAGCGGACCCTCGATCTCCCCAGAAGCTGCGACAGTAGGAGGCGTTCTGGCCCGGGTAACCAAGGTAACTCTTGATGCGGAACGTTCGTTCTTTCGGCCTCCCTCCCGGAGGCAGCGCTGAGGACTAAGCGACCCGTTGCTGCCCTGCGCCTCTTGTTAACCGTAGCTGCCTTAGTTTTGCTTCGGTCGTTTGTATTTTGTTTTGTTATTGTACACGCGTACGTAGAAAAGGAAAGATAGGATATTTAATTTTTAGATTCGTTGCCACGGCTGAAGCTGAAGAGACAGAGAAACGTAAGCGAGCCGAAGTAATAAAATTAAAGGGAACCGAGCGAGAGCCGTCTCCGTCGCCCCGAAAGGGAAAGCCCGTTCCTCCCGGTGAGGAAGGTTCGCCGGTAATAGCGATCGGAATAACAGATGAGCGACATCTAACGGAAGGTGCGTACGCGTTACGGAAAGGACGCTGCGTCCATCCGTTTCCGTGCGCGTGACTCTCTGCATCTGTGAAGCGTCGTGCTTTAAGAGCTCCAAGACGGCAAATTCCCGTCTTCGGGGAACGGCGGTCAGGTGGCCAGAGAGAGAGGGAGAGGCAAGCGTGCGAATTGTAAAACGAAGAGGAAGGCTCATTTAGCGCGACCCCAGGTTAATTGCCTGGCAATGGTATGTGGGGCAGCAGGAAGACGGCAGCTCGAAGAAAAGGTAAAGCCTTGCGGAATTAGGACTCCTTCCTTCTCGTGTAGTAGATCCGCTTTTGTGCTTAGAAACAACTTTGGATTGTTAATTTCTGCTGAGCTTTGAATACGTCACGTCACGTCACGTCACGTCACGGACTCTTAGGCGACACGGGGGAGTTCAGCTGCGCAGCCTGCCAGAGGAACGTCGCCCACGAGGCCTCGCTAGCCTTGAGGAGCTGTAGGCGCCGATGCACGTGGCTCGTTCTGTCGGGCGCGCAGAGGTTTGCTTTGGCTGCCGAAATTTCAGCTTGGCTTTGCGCCCTGTAGCGGTGGTATTTTTGTATTTCTAAATTGTGTTAATGCTAGGCGTTCGGCACATCGGGGAACGACTGTGTGCTGCCGTGAAGAACTGCAGGCTCCCGCCCTCAGCCCTTTCTCGGCAAGTTATCGGGTGTCGAGAGCGGCCGGGAGACTCCGAATGCCGGCGGAAAGGTTCTCTGCCCGCTCCTGACGAGGAGCCTTCGGCCGCGGGAAGGTCGGCGGCGTCCTTCCCGGACTCGTGAGTAATAAGCCGCGGTTCGCGGGCCGGCAGGGGAGGGGAGGGGAGGGGAGGGGAGGGGGGGGGAATAGCGCCTGGTAGCCCGGCGGCTCCGGCGTCGCCGTTGCTAGCGGGGCCCCGAGGTCCATGTGAAGCCTCAGCTGCCTGTCGGGAGCTTTGTTTTGGTGTGTTTACCTGGCAAAAGCAGCGAGGGAGGCCTCAAAGAAGAATTTTCGTGCCTAGGTGGGTAAGCTGCGACCCCAGCTGTCTTTGCCTTGCTTTGCCGCTTAGTGTCGTAACGGCGACTTGGGAGCTCGCGATAAAAACCGTTCCGGGGCCGAAGGGAGGCCCTGCGTTTGCCCCGCTTGGGAAACCGTCGTTAAAGCTTGGGGGGGGGCGAGCTCCGAAAGGAGACTCTGCCGGTGACCTCGGTGGTCCGATTCGTTTGCAGGCTGACGTTCCGAGGGCCGGCGAGCGGAAGAGGAGCAGCTCAGCCCGTTCGGTTGATTTCGGCGATCCTGTTTTAAGGAAGCGCGTAAGTACAGACGGGGTCTGGGAGGCTTTTCGCCCGAGACGGGAAAGAGCGAGGAAGACTGGAGAGCGTGGAAAAACTAGGTGCCGCGGGTACTGAAGCTGTTAAGGGCTGAGAGAATTTGGGCTTAAGCATCTGAAAGGGGCTGCTAACGCGCAAGGAGCGGTAAAATACCATCGCTGGACAGCAGGCTCCTTTCCGGCCCTCCGTCCCCCTCTGCAGCCTTCTCGTTCTGTTTGTTTCTGTTCCTCTTTTCTGGCTGGGCTGTGCAGCGATCCCGGAAGGACGTGTCTTTTGAGGTGTGCCTTTGCGAAGGTGGTTCGGCTGCCTGGGGGGATGGATCAAAGCCTTTGAGGCTCCCTCCGATCTGTTTCATTTCCTTTTGAATTTCTTCCTTTCTTTGCTTTCTCCTAGGGCGTCTGTCAGCTAACGAGTAAAGAAGATGGAACGGCCTGTCCGCAGAGGAGAACTGACGCACGGTAAACGTGAATACGCTAGACCTCCGCTACGTCACGGGCGTTTGTTTACGTCCGTGCGTTCCAATCTCTAGTTGCGCATTCGGGACGCGGCATCTGCCCGCTATCCGACTCCTCCGTGTAGCGTAGAAGGCGCTGTACAGCTGCCGGTCTCTACGGGAGGTTGTTAGTGAGAAGGAGAACGGTGTATTCCAGCTCGCGACCGCCAAACGGGCTCCTTTAGGTCCGCTTTCAGACTTGGGGCCTACTTCATCGGTCCGCTTGGACGTGGTTTCTTGGGGGGAACGCTAGTGCTTTCCCTGTGCTTTTCCTGCGTCGAAACCGGTAGTTTATAGGCCAGAGCGGTTATGCCGTACCTTCCTTTGAGAGGCGTTTCGTCCGCGTCTCGGGCTTCGGGGAAAATCAATTGGACGGAATTGCCGAAGGCGCGCCTTGAAATAGGCGGTAAATCTAGAAGCGTGTCTGAATCGCGAGGGGCTCGTAACTTGGTCTTTGTCCTCAACGTCTGCTTTTCTTTCGCTCTTATTGCAGGCTTCCCTCCAACGATCGGCGTCGCTGCGGCGTCTCGTGTTTCACGGGCAGCGGTCTCTGCTCAGTAAGGACGTGAGAACTCCTGCGCTCCCGGAGAGCCCAGGATCCCTGCTCCGGGCTGGTCATTTTAGGCCTTTGTGCGGAGCGTTCTTTCTAGCTACGCGCCCCGCGTGAGCCTCTCCTTCGGCCGTTTTCCCAAGGCGGCGGAAACGCTTCTGGGAAACGCCGTCGTTTCCGAAACGTTTCGCCGTGTCCTTGCCGGTAGGGGATACCGTGAGAGCGGGCAGAGGCGGCCGACGTCTGTGCGAGGAAAGAAGCGTGGCGCAAAGAAGGGACCTCTTTGGCCCGCCTGGTCCGCTTTAGAGAGTTTTCTTTTGGACCCGAAGATCGGGTCTGCGAGTGCCGCGCTCAGCGCACGCGTTTGTTCCCCCCCCCCCCCCCCCCCGGTTCTTTTAGCAAGACCGTGCGTGTCCTCGAGCTGTTTGTCCCGAGGGGGGAGTCGCTGCGGGAATTGCTGGGGAGGCCCTGACGGCGGGACGTGAAAAAGACGCCTTTGACCGCGTGCGTGCGGCCGAAGGAACGTCAGCCCAAGAATCCGAAGAAGACATGCCGCGTGCCAGCATCTCGTACCGTTTAATAATAAAAACCGAGCAGTCTGTCAAGCAAATAGCGCGGCTTGCTTTGGGCTGTTTATTTTGTTTAACGATCAGTAAAGGCGAGAGGTCGAAAGTCCTAAAGAAGAACGGCTGCTTCTTGGAACGCTTGCAAATTGTCCCGTTAAGTAGGTGGGTGGTTTTTTTGTTTTCGTTTTGTTTTTTTAAGTGCAGCCTCTGACTCTTTTTTGTCTGTGGAGTATTTTGCAACGATGTTCAAAGGAAAGCGCTGTTACGGAAGCCTCTAGGAGCAGCGGCTCGAGCATGACACGCGGCGACGCTGCGCCTCGCAGCAGGCGCTGTAAATAAGGGCAGATGAGCCGAGGCGAGGGTGGTGAAATCTCTGCAAAGGGCGGACGGGCGGGGGGGCTCTGCAGCGGTGTGTGCGTGCCGGGGGCGGCCGCGCGCCCTGCTGCCCTCGGGGCGTCAAAAAAGCGGTACGGCACGATAAAGGGGGGCGCGCATGCGCACTGGGTTCCGCCGTGCTCACTGCTGCCACCCTGTGTCCAAAAATCGGTACTGCACCCTATGGGGGGGCTCGCGTGCGCACTGGGTTCCACCGTGCTCACTGCTGCCACCCTGTGTCCAAAAATCGGTACTGCACCCTGTGGGGGGGCGCGCACGCGCACAGCGTTCCGCCGCGCTCACTGCTGCCACCCTGTGTCCAAAAAGCGGTACTGCACCCGGTGGGGGGGGCGCGCATGCGCAGACAGCCGGCGCGCACATGCTCAGTGCCGGTCGCCATGTTTGCTGCTGCTCTCCGCCGTTTCGGTAACGGGTAAGCGAATGGAGCGTGCTCGTCGCCCCTTCCCGGTGCTCTTGGAGCGGCCACGGGCTCGGGCAGCCTCGGGGCGCTCGCTGGGAGTCCCGGGCTGCCGCGGCGGGCTGCGGTTCGCACGCGTGAGCCGCCCGGCTGCAGCGCCGCGGCGCGAGCATGCCATTGCGGGTCTCGCCTCCCTTCGTGTTCCCCCCCGCCCCTCGGGCTCCCCCGGCTCCCCCCCGCCCCTCGGGATTCCCCGCTCCACCCGCCCCTCGCGCTCCCCCCCGCTTCTCGGGCTCCCCTCGCGCTCCCCCCCACCCCCGCGCTCCCCCCTGCTTCTCGGGCTCCCCTCGCGCTCCCCCCCCCGCTCCTCGCGCTCCCCCTGCTCCCCTCGCGCTCCCCCTGCTCCCCTCGCGCTCCCCCCCGCTTCTCGGGCTCCCCTCGCGCTCCGCCCCGCCCCTCGGGCTCCCCCTGCTCCCCTCGCGCTCCGCCCCGCCCCTCGGGCTCCCCCTGCTCCCCTCGCGCTCCCCCCTGCTTCTCAGGCTCCTCTCACGCTCCCCCCCGCTCCTCGGGCTCCCCTTGCTCCCCTCGCGCTCTGCCCCGCCCCTTGCACTCCCCCTGCTCCCCTCGCGCTCCCCCCCGCTTCTCGGGCTCCCCCCTGCTTCTCAGGCTCCTCTCGGGCTCCCCCTGCTCCCCTCGCGCTCCGCCCCGCCCCTCGCGCTCCCCCTGGTCCCCTCGCGCTCCCCCCCGCCCCCGCGCTCCCCCCTGCTTCTCGGGCTCCCCTCGTGCTCCCCCCGGCTCCTCGGGCCCCCCTGCTCCCCTCCCGCTCCCCCCCGCCTCTCGCGCTCCCCTCGCACTCCGCCCCCGCCCCTCGGGCTCCCCTCGCTCCCCCCCGCCCCTCGGGCTCCCTCTGCTCCCCTCCCGCTCCCCTCGCTCCCCCCCCCCGCGCTGTCCGAGCCGGCACGTGCGCGGTGCTCAAGCGTCACTGCCGCCGCAGTCCGTTGGCGAGCGGCGCATGCGCGGCGGCGGGGAAGCAAGATGGCGGCGAGCAGGGAGGGCGTTTTCGCTCGGCGGCGGCGGCGGGTGAGTGCGGAGGTGGCGTGGAGTGAAGGATGTGGGGCCCCCGGGTGAGGCGAACGCATAGGTTCGGGGGGCGTCGGGCTGCATCCTGCCCGCTGCGGCCATCGCTGCGTGGAGGCGGCGGTGCGGGGCGAGTGGGGGGGCGGGCTGGGACCCGGCGCCGCGCCGGGAGCGCGGGTGTGACTTTGCGTTTTGCGTGCGCGGCGTTTAGGGCGCCAGTTCGTTGGCAGCGCGGGCCGGGGCACGCGCTCGCCCCTGCGGAGGCGGCGCGGCGGAGCGGAGCGGGGGGGCAGGCGGGCCCCGGAGCAGGGTTGCGGCGCGGCGTCGGCCCTGTAGCGTTTCCAAACGGCTTACCCCGTAACGTACGATGCAAAGCGGTGTATTAAGACCTTTCCTTTGAGGGAAAGAAGGAAAAAGAAAGAAAGGGGGGAAAGAAAAAAAAAAAAAAAAAACCACGGGAAAGAGAAAAAGAACGCGTGTAAATCGAAGTGTTTTGTTGGAAGCGAAATGCAATTTTCTGTCTTTGTTACAGAGGCGGAACCGACAATAGCAAATGCTGACAAAGAGCAAAGCCGGACGAGCGAGCGGTTTTTTGCGCTTACTCCCGAAGGGGCGGGCTGAAAGGAGGAAGCAAAAATGCAGCAGCGGACCCTCGATCTCCCCAGAAGCTGCGACAGTAGGAGGCGTTCTGGCCCGGGTAACCAAGGTAACTCTTGATGCGGAACGTTCGTTCTTTCGGCCTCCCTCCCGGAGGCAGCGCTGAGGACTAAGCGACCCGTTGCTGCCCTGCGCCTCTTGTTAACCGTAGCTGCCTTAGTTTTGCTTCGGTCGTTTGTATTTTGTTTTGTTATCGTACACGCGTACGTAGAAAAGGAAAGATAGGATATTTAATTTTTAGATTCGTTGCCACGGCTGAAGCTGAAGAGACAGAGAAACGTAAGCGAGCCGAAGTAATAAAATTAAAGGAAACCGAGCGAGAGCCGTCTCCGTCGCCCCGAAAGGGAAAGCCCGTTCCTCCCGGTGAGGAAGGTTCGCCGGTAATAGCGATCGGAATAACAGATGAGCGACATCTAACGGAAGGTGCGTACGCGTTACGGAAAGGACGCTGCGTCCATCCGTTTCCGTGCGCGTGACTCTCTGCATCTGTGAAGCGTCGTGCTTTAAGAGCTCCAAGATGGCAAATTCCCGTCTTCGGGGAACGGCGGTCAGGTGGCCAGAGAGAGAGGGAGAGGCAAGCGTGCGAATTGTAAAACGAAGAGGTGGCTTTCAGGAAGGCTCATTTAGCGCGACCCCAGGTTAATTGCCTGGCAATGGTCTTTGGGGCAGCAGGAAGACGGCAGCTCGAAGAAAAGGTAAAGCCTTGCGGAATTAGGACTCCTTCCTTCTCGTGTAGTAGATCCGCTTTTGTGCTTAGAAACAACTTTGGATTGTTAATTTCTGCTGAGCTTTGAATACGTCACGTCACGGACTCTTAGGCGACACGGGGGAGTTCAGCTGCGCAGCCTGCCAGAGGAACGTCGCCCACGAGGCCTCGCTAGCCTTGAGGAGCTGTAGGCGCCGATGCACGTGGCTCGTTCTGTCGGGCGCGCAGAGGTTTGCTTTGGCTGCCGAAATTTCAGCTTGGCTTTGCGCCCTGTAGCGGTGGTATTTTTGTATTTCTAAATTGTGTTAATGCTAGGCGTTCGGCACATCGGGGAACGACTGTGTGCTGCCGTGAAGAACTGCAGGCTCCCGCCCTCAGCCCTTTCTCGGCAAGTTATCGGGTGTCGAGAGCGGCCGGGAGACTCCGAATGCCGGCGGAAAGGTTCTCTGCCCGCTCCTGACGAGGAGCCTTCGGCCGCGGGAAGGTCGGCGGCGTCCTTCCCGGACTCGTGAGTAATAAGCCGCGGTTCGCGGGCCGGCAGGGCAGGGGAGGGGAGGGGAGGGGGGGGGAATAGCGCCTGGTAGCCCGGCGGCTCCGGCGTCGCCGTTGCTAGCGGGGCCCCGAGGTCCATGCGAAGCCTCAGCTGCCTGTCGGGAGCTTTGTTTTGGTGTGTTTACCTGGCAAAAGCAGCGAGGGAGGCCTCAAAAAAGAATTTTCGTGCCTAGGTGGGTAAGCTGCGACCCCAGCTGTCTTTGCCTTGCTTTGCCGCTTAGTGTCGTAACGGCGACTTGGGAGCCCGCGATAAAAACCGTTCCGGGGCCGAAGGGAGGCCCTGCGTTTGCCCCGCTTGGGAAACCGTCGTTAAAGCTTGGGGGGGGGGCGAGCTCCGAAAGGAGACTCTGCCGGTGACCTCGGTGGTCCGATTCGTTTGCAGGCTGACGTTCCGAGGGCCGGCGAGCGGAAGAGGAGCAGCTCAGCCCGTTCGGTTGATTTCGGCGATCCTGTTTTAAGGAAGCGCGTAAGTACAGACGGGGTCTGGGAGGCTTTTCGCCCGAGACGGGAAAGAGCGAGGAAGACTGGAGAGCGTGGAAAAACTAGGTGCCGCGGGTACTGAAGCTGTTAAGGGCTGAGAGAATTTGGGCTTAAGCATCTGAAAGGGGCTGCTAACGCGCAAGGAGCGGTAAAATACCATCGCTGGACAGCAGGCTCCTTTCCGGCCCTCCGTCCCCCTCTGCAGCCTTCTCGTTCTGTTTGTTTCTGTTCCTCTTTTCTGGCTGGGCTGTGCAGCGATCCCGGAAGGACGTGTCTTTTGAGGTGTGCCTTTGCGAAGGTGGTTCGGCTGCCTGGGGGGATGGATCAAAGCCTTTGAGGCTCCCTCCGATCTGTTTCATTTCCTTTTGAATTTCTTCCTTTCTTTGCTTTCTCCTAGGGCGTCTGTCAGCTAACGAGTAAAGAAGATGGAACGGCCTGTCCGCAGAGGAGAACTGACGCACGGTAAACGTGAATACGCTAGACCTCCGCTACGTCACGGGCGTTTGTTTACGTCCGTGCGTTCCAATCTCTAGTTGCGCATTCGGGACGCGGCATCTGCCCGCTATCCGACTCCTCCGTGTAGCGTAGAAGGCGCTGTACAGCTGCCGGTCTCTACGGGAGGTTGTTAGTGAGAAGGAGAACGGTGTATTCCAGCTCGCGACCGCCAAACGGGCTCCTTTAGGTCCGCTTTCAGACTTGGGGCCTACTTCATCGGTCCGCTTGGACGTGGTTTCTTGGGGGGAACGCTAGTGCTTTCCCTGTGCTTTTCCTGCGTCGAAACCGGTAGTTTATAGGCCAGAGCGGTTATGCCGTACCTTCCTTTGAGAGGCGTTTCGTCCGCGTCTCGGGCTTCGGGGAAAATCAATTGGACGGAATTGCCGAAGGCGCGCCTTGAAATAGGCGGTAAATCTAGAAGCGTGTCTGAATCGCGAGGGGCTCGTAACTTGCTCTTTGTCCTCAACGTCTGCTTTTCTTTCGCTCTTATTGCAGGCTTCCCTCCAACGATCGGCGTCGCTGCGGCGTCTCGTGTTTCACGGGCAGCGGTCTCTGCTCAGTAAGGACGTGAGAACTCCTGCGCTCCCGGAGAGCCCAGGATCCCTGCTCCGGGCTGGTCATTTTAGGCCTTTGTGCGGAGCGTTCTTTCTAGCTACGCGCCCCGCGTGAGCCTCTCCTTCGGCCGTTTTCCCAAGGCGGCGGAAACGCTTCTGGGAAACGCCGTCGTTTCCGAAACGTTTCGCCGTGTCCTTGCCGGTAGGGGATACCGTGAGAGCGGGCAGAGGCGGCCGACGTCTGTGCGAGGAAAGAAGCGTGGCGCAAAGAAGGGACCTCTTTGGCCCGCCGGGTCCGCTTTAGAGAGTTTTCTTTTGGACCCGAAGATCGGGTCTGCGAGTGCCGCGCTCAGCGCACGCGTTTGTTCCCCCCCCCCCCGTTCTTTTAGCAAGACCGTGCGTGTCCTCGAGCTGTTTGTCCCGAGGGGGGAGTCGCTGCGGGAATTGCTGGGGAGGCCCTGACGGCGGGACGTGAAAAAGACGCCTTTGACCGCGTGCGTGCGGCCGAAGGAACGTCAGCCCAAGAATCCGAAGAAGACATGCCGCGTGCCAGCATCTCGTACCGTTTAATAATAAAAACCGAGCAGTCTGTCAAGCAAATAGCGCGGCTTGCTTTGGGCTGTTTATTTTGTTTAACGATCAGTAAAGGCAAGAGGTCGAAAGTCCTAAAGAAGAACGGCTGCTTCTTGGAACGCTTGCAAATTGTCCCGTTAAGTAGGTGGGTGGTTTTTTTGTTTTCGTTTTGTTTTTTTAAGTGCAGCCTCTGACTCTTTTTTGTCTGTGGAGTATTTTGCAACGATGTTCAAAGGAAAGCGCTGTTACGGAAGCCTCTAGGAGCAGCGGCTCGAGCATGACACGCGGCGACGCTGCGCCTCGCAGCAGGCGCTGTAAATAAGGGCAGATGAGCCGAGGCGAGGGTGGTGAAATCTCTGCAAAGGGCGGACGGGCGGGGGGGCTCTGCAGCGGTGTGTGCGTGCCGGGGGCGGCCGCGCGCCCTGCTGCCCTCGGGGCGTCAAAAAAGCGGTACGGCACGATAAAGGGGGGCGCGCATGCGCACTGGGTTCCGCCGTGCTCACTGCTGCCACCCTGTGTCCAAAAATCGGTACTGCACCCTATGGGGGGGCTCGCGTGCGCACTGGGTTCTGCCGTGCTCACTGCTGCCACCCTGTGTCCAAAAATCGGTACTGCACCCTGTGGGGGGGGCGCGCACGCGCACAGCGTTCCGCCGCGCTCACTGCTGCCACCCTGTGTCCAAAAAGCGGTACTGCACCCGGTGGGGGGGGGCGCGCATGCGCAGACAGCCGGCGCGCACATGCTCAGTGCCGGTCGCCATGTTTGCTGCTGCTCTCCGCCGTTTCGGTAACGGGTAAGCGAATGGAGCGTGCTCGTCGCCCCTTCCCGGTGCTCTTGGAGCGGCCACGGGCTCGGGCAGCCTCGGGGCGCTCGCTGGGAGTCCCGGGCTGCCGCGGCGGGCTGCGGTTCGCACGCGTGAGCCGCCCGGCTGCAGCGCCGCGGCGCGAGCATGCCATTGCGGGTCTCGCCTCCCTTCGTGTTCCCCCCCGCCCCTCGGGCTCCCCCGGCTCCCCCCCGCCCCTCGGGATTCCCCGCTCCACCCGCCCCTCGCGCTCCCCCCCGCTTCTCGGGCTCCCCTCGCGCTCCCCCCCACCCCCGCGCTCCCCCCTGCTTCTCGGGCTCCCCTCGCGCTCCCCCCCCCGCTCCTCGCGCTCCCCCTGCTCCCCTCGCGCTCCCCCTGCTCCCCTCGCGCTCCCCCTGCTCCCCTCGCGCTCCCCCCCGCTTCTCGGGCTCCCCTCGCGCTCCGCCCCGCCCCTCGGGCTCCCCCTGCTCCCCTCGCGCTCCGCCCCGCCCCTCGCGCTCCCCCCCGCTTCTCGGGCTCCCCTCGCGCTCCCCCCCACCCCCGCGCTCCCCCCTGCTTCTCGGGCTCCCCTCGCGCTCCCCCCCCCGCTCCTCGCGCTCCCCCTGCTCCCCTCGCGCTCCCCCTGCTCCCCTCGCGCTCCCCCCCGCTTCTCGGGCTCCCCTCGCGCTCCGCCCCGCCCCTCGGGCTCCCCCTGCTCCCCTCGCGCTCCGCCCCGCCCCTCGCGCTCCCCCCCGCTTCTCGCGCTACCCTCGCGCTCCGCCCCGCCCCTCGGGCTCCCCCTGCTCCCCTCGCGCTCCCCCCTGCTTCTCAGGCTCCTCTCACGCTCCCCCCCGCTCCTCGGGCTCCCCTTGCTCCCCTCGCGCTCTGCCCCGCCCCTTGCACTCCCCCTGCTCCCCTCGCGCTCCCCCCCGCTTCTCGGGCTCCCCCCTGCTTCTCAGGCTCCTCTCGGGCTCCCCCTGCTCCCCTCGCGCTCCGCCCCGCCCCTCGCGCTCCCCCTGGTCCCCTCGCGCTCCCCCCCGCCCCCGCGCTCCCCCCCGCTTCTCGGGCTCCCCTCGTGCTCCCCCCGGCTCCTCGGGCCCCCCTGCTCCCCTCCCGCTCCCCCCCGCCTCTCGCGCTCCCCTCGCACTCCGCCCCCGCCCCTCGGGCTCCCCTCGCTCCCCCCCGCCCCTCGGGCTCCCTCTGCTCCCCTCCCGCTCCCCTCGCTCCCCCCCCCCGCGCTGTCCGAGCCGGCACGTGCGCGGTGCTCAAGCGTCACTGCCGCCGCAGTCCGTTGGCGAGCGGCGCATGCGCGGCGGCGGGGAAGCAAGATGGCGGCGAGCAGGGAGGGCGTTTTCGCTCGGCGGCGGCGGCGGGTGAGTGCGGAGGTGGCGTGGAGTGAAGGATGTGGGGCCCCCGGGTGAGGCGAACGCATAGGTTCGGGGGGCGTCGGGCTGCATCCTGCCCGCTGCGGCCATCGCTGCGTGGAGGCGGCGGTGCGGGGCGAGTGGGGGGGCGGGCTGGGACCCGGCGCCGCGCCGGGAGCGCGGGTGTGACTTTGCGTTTTGCGTGCGCGGCGTTTAGGGCGCCAGTTCGTTGGCAGCGCGGGCCGGGGCACGCGCTCGCCCCTGCGGAGGCGGCGCGGCGGAGCGGAGCGGGGGGGCAGGCGGGCCCCGGAGCAGGGTTGCGGCGCGGCGTCGGCCCTGTAGCGTTTCCAAACGGCTTACCCCGTAACGTACGATGCAAAGCGGTGTATTAAGACCTTTCCTTTGAGGGAAAGAAGGAAAAAGAAAGAAAGGGGGGAAAGAAAAAAAAAAAAAAAAACCACGGGAAAGAGAAAAAGAACGCGTGTAAATCGAAGTGTTTTGTTGGAAGCGAAATGCAATTTTCTGTCTTTGTTACAGAGGCGGAACCGACAATAGCAAATGCTGACAAAGAGCAAAGCCGGACGAGCGAGCGGTTTTTTGCGCTTACTCCCGAAGGGGCGGGCTGAAAGGAGGAAGCAAAAATGCAGCAGCGGACCCTCGATCTCCCCAGAAGCTGCGACAGTAGGAGGCGTTCTGGCCCGGGTAACCAAGGTAACTCTTGATGCGGAACGTTCGTTCTTTCGGCCTCCCTCCCGGAGGCAGCGCTGAGGACTAAGCGACCCGTTGCTGCCCTGCGCCTCTTGTTAACCGTAGCTGCCTTAGTTTTGCTTCGGTCGTTTGTATTTTGTTTTGTTATCGTACACGCGTACGTAGAAAAGGAAAGATAGGATATTTAATTTTTAGATTCGTTGCCACGGCTGAAGCTGAAGAGACAGAGAAACGTAAGCGAGCCGAAGTAATAAAATTAAAGGGAACCGAGCGAGAGCCGTCTCCGTCGCCCCGAAAGGGAAAGCCCGTTCCTCCCGGTGAGGAAGGTTCGCCGGTAATAGCGATCGGAATAACAGATGAGCGACATCTAACGGAAGGTGCGTACGCGTTACGGAAAGGACGCTGCGTCCATCCGTTTCCGTGCGCGTGACTCTCTGCATCTGTGAAGCGTCGTGCTTTAAGAGCTCCAAGACGGCAAATTCCCGTCTTCGGGGAACGGCGGTCAGGTGGCCAGAGAGAGAGGGAGAGGCAAGCGTGCGAATTGTAAAACGAAGAGGAAGGCTCATTTAGCGCGACCCCAGGTTAATTGCCTGGCAATGGTATGTGGGGCAGCAGGAAGACGGCAGCTCGAAGAAAAGGTAAAGCCTTGCGGAATTAGGACTCCTTCCTTCTCGTGTAGTAGATCCGCTTTTGTGCTTAGAAACAACTTTGGATTGTTAATTTCTGCTGAGCTTTGAATACGTCACGTCACGTCACGTCACGGACTCTTAGGCGACACGGGGGAGTTCAGCTGCGCAGCCTGCCAGAGGAACGTCGCCCACGAGGCCTCGCTAGCCTTGAGGAGCTGTAGGCGCCGATGCACGTGGCTCGTTCTGTCGGGCGCGCAGAGGTTTGCTTTGGCTGCCGAAATTTCAGCTTGGCTTTGCGCCCTGTAGCGGTGGTATTTTTGTATTTCTAAATTGTGTTAATGCTAGGCGTTCGGCACATCGGGGAACGACTGTGTGCTGCCGTGAAGAACTGCAGGCTCCCGCCCTCAGCCCTTTCTCGGCAAGTTATCGGGTGTCGAGAGCGGCCGGGAGACTCCGAATGCCGGCGGAAAGGTTCTCTGCCCGCTCCTGACGAGGAGCCTTCGGCCGCGGGAAGGTCGGCGGCGTCCTTCCCGGACTCGTGAGTAATAAGCCGCGGTTCGCGGGCCGGCAGGGGAGGGGAGGGGAGGGGAGGGGAGGGGGGGGGAATAGCGCCTGGTAGCCCGGCGGCTCCGGCGTCGCCGTTGCTAGCGGGGCCCCGAGGTCCATGTGAAGCCTCAGCTGCCTGTCGGGAGCTTTGTTTTGGTGTGTTTACCTGGCAAAAGCAGCGAGGGAGGCCTCAAAGAAGAATTTTCGTGCCTAGGTGGGTAAGCTGTGACCCCAGCTGTCTTTGCCTTGCTTTGCCGCTTAGTGTCGTAACGGCGACTTGGGAGCTCGCGATAAAAACCGTTCCGGGGCCGAAGGGAGGCCCTGCGTTTGCCCCGCTTGGGAAACCGTCGTTAAAGCTTGGGGGGGGGCGAGCTCCGAAAGGAGACTCTGCCGGTGACCTCGGTGGTCCGATTCGTTTGCAGGCTGACGTTCCGAGGGCCGGCGAGCGGAAGAGGAGCAGCTCAGCCCGTTCGGTTGATTTCGGCGATCCTGTTTTAAGGAAGCGCGTAAGTACAGACGGGGTCTGGGAGGCTTTTCGCCCGAGACGGGAAAGAGCGAGGAAGACTGGAGAGCGTGGAAAAACTAGGTGCCGCGGGTACTGAAGCTGTTAAGGGCTGAGAGAATTTGGGCTTAAGCATCTGAAAGGGGCTGCTAACGCGCAAGGAGCGGTAAAATACCATCGCTGGACAGCAGGCTCCTTTCCGGCCCTCCGTCCCCCTCTGCAGCCTTCTCGTTCTGTTTGTTTCTGTTCCTCTTTTCTGGCTGGGCTGTGCAGCGATCCCGGAAGGACGTGTCTTTTGAGGTGTGCCTTTGCGAAGGTGGTTCGGCTGCCTGGGGGGATGGATCAAAGCCTTTGAGGCTCCCTCCGATCTGTTTCATTTCCTTTTGAATTTCTTCCTTTCTTTGCTTTCTCCTAGGGCGTCTGTCAGCTAACGAGTAAAGAAGATGGAACGGCCTGTCCGCAGAGGAGAACTGACGCACGGTAAACGTGAATACGCTAGACCTCCGCTACGTCACGGGCGTTTGTTTACGTCCGTGCGTTCCAATCTCTAGTTGCGCATTCGGGACGCGGCATCTGCCCGCTATCCGACTCCTCCGTGTAGCGTAGAAGGCGCTGTACAGCTGCCGGTCTCTACGGGAGGTTGTTAGTGAGAAGGAGAACGGTGTATTCCAGCTCGCGACCGCCAAACGGGCTCCTTTAGGTCCGCTTTCAGACTTGGGGCCTACTTCATCGGTCCGCTTGGACGTGGTTTCTTGGGGGGAACGCTAGTGCTTTCCCTGTGCTTTTCCTGCGTCGAAACCGGTAGTTTATAGGCCAGAGCGGTTATGCCGTACCTTCCTTTGAGAGGCGTTTCGTCCGCGTCTCGGGCTTCGGGGAAAATCAATTGGACGGAATTGCCGAAGGCGCGCCTTGAAATAGGCGGTAAATCTAGAAGCGTGTCTGAATCGCGAGGGGCTCGTAACTTGCTCTTTGTCCTCAACGTCTGCTTTTCTTTCGCTCTTATTGCAGGCTTCCCTCCAACGATCGGCGTCGCTGCGGCGTCTCGTGTTTCACGGGCAGCGGTCTCTGCTCAGTAAGGACGTGAGAACTCCTGCGCTCCCGGAGAGCCCAGGATCCCTGCTCCGGGCTGGTCATTTTAGGCCTTTGTGCGGAGCGTTCTTTCTAGCTACGCGCCCCGCGTGAGCCTCTCCTTCGGCCGTTTTCCCAAGGCGGCGGAAACGCTTCTGGGAAACGCCGTCGTTTCCGAAACGTTTCGCCGTGTCCTTGCCGGTAGGGGATACCGTGAGAGCGGGCAGAGGCGGCCGACGTCTGTGCGAGGAAAGAAGCGTGGCGCAAAGAAGGGACCTCTTTGGCCCGCCTGGTCCGCTTTAGAGAGTTTTCTTTTGGACCCGAAGATCGGGTCTGCGAGTGCCGCGCTCAGCGCACGCGTTTGTTCCCCCCCCCCCCCCCCCCCCGTTCTTTTAGCAAGACCGTGCGTGTCCTCGAGCTGTTTGTCCCGAGGGGGGAGTCGCTGCGGGAATTGCTGGGGAGGCCCTGACGGCGGGACGTGAAAAAGACGCCTTTGACCGCGTGCGTGCGGCCGAAGGAACGTCAGCCCAAGAATCCGAAGAAGACATGCCGCGTGCCAGCATCTCGTACCGTTTAATAATAAAAACCGAGCAGTCTGTCAAGCAAATAGCGCGGCTTGCTTTGGGCTGTTTATTTTGTTTAACGATCAGTAAAGGCGAGAGGTCGAAAGTCCTAAAGAAGAACGGCTGCTTCTTGGAACGCTTGCAAATTGTCCCGTTAAGTAGGTGGGTGGTTTTTTTGTTTTCGTTTTGTTTTTTTAAGTGCAGCCTCTGACTCTTTTTTGTCTGTGGAGTATTTTGCAACGATGTTCAAAGGAAAGCGCTGTTACGGAAGCCTCTAGGAGCAGCGGCTCGAGCATGACACGCGGCGACGCTGCGCCTCGCAGCAGGCGCTGTAAATAAGGGCAGATGAGCCGAGGCGAGGGTGGTGAAATCTCTGCAAAGGGCGGACGGGCGGGGGGGCTCTGCAGCGGTGTGTGCGTGCCGGGGGCGGCCGCGCGCCCTGCTGCCCTCGGGGCGTCAAAAAAGCGGTACGGCACGATAAAGGGGGGCGCGCATGCGCACTGGGTTCCGCCGTGCTCACTGCTGCCACCCTGTGTCCAAAAATCGGTACTGCACCCTATGGGGGGGCTCGCGTGCGCACTGGGTTCCACCGTGCTCACTGCTGCCACCCTGTGTCCAAAAATCGGTACTGCACCCTGTGGGGGGGGCGCGCACGCGCACAGCGTTCCGCCGCGCTCACTGCTGCCACCCTGTGTCCAAAAAGCGGTACTGCACCCGGTGGGGGGGGCGCGCATGCGCAGACAGCCGGCGCGCACATGCTCAGTGCCGGTCGCCATGTTTGCTGCTGCTCTCCGCCGTTTCGGTAACGGGTAAGCGAATGGAGCGTGCTCGTCGCCCCTTCCCGGTGCTCTTGGAGCGGCCACGGGCTCGGGCAGCCTCGGGGCGCTCGCTGGGAGTCCCGGGCTGCCGCGGCGGGCTGCGGTTCGCACGCGTGAGCCGCCCGGCTGCAGCGCCGCGGCGCGAGCATGCCATTGCGGGTCTCGCCTCCCTTCGTGTTCCCCCCCGCCCCTCGGGCTCCCCCGGCTCCCCCCCGCCCCTCGGGATTCCCCGCTCCACCCGCCCCTCGCGCTCCCCCCCGCTTCTCGGGCTCCCCTCGCGCTCCCCCCCACCCCCGCGCTCCCCCCTGCTTCTCGGGCTCCCCTCGCGCTCCCCCCCCCGCTCCTCGCGCTCCCCCTGCTCCCCTCGCGCTCCCCCTGCTCCCCTCGCGCTCCCCCCCGCTTCTCGGGCTCCCCTCGCGCTCCGCCCCGCCCCTCGGGCTCCCCCTGCTCCCCTCGCGCTCCGCCCCGCCCCTCGGGCTCCCCCTGCTCCCCTCGCGCTCCCCCCTGCTTCTCAGGCTCCTCTCACGCTCCCCCCCGCTCCTCGGGCTCCCCTTGCTCCCCTCGCGCTCTGCCCCGCCCCTTGCACTCCCCCTGCTCCCCTCGCGCTCCCCCCCGCTTCTCGGGCTCCCCCCTGCTTCTCAGGCTCCTCTCGGGCTCCCCCTGCTCCCCTCGCGCTCCGCCCCGCCCCTCGCGCTCCCCCTGGTCCCCTCGCGCTCCCCCCCGCCCCCGCGCTCCCCCCCGCTTCTCGGGCTCCCCTCGTGCTCCCCCCGGCTCCTCGGGCCCCCCTGCTCCCCTCCCGCTCCCCCCCGCCTCTCGCGCTCCCCTCGCACTCCGCCCCCGCCCCTCGGGCTCCCCTCGCTCCCCCCCGCCCCTCGGGCTCCCTCTGCTCCCCTCCCGCTCCCCTCGCTCCCCCCCCCCGCGCTGTCCGAGCCGGCACGTGCGCGGTGCTCAAGCGTCACTGCCGCCGCAGTCCGTTGGCGAGCGGCGCATGCGCGGCGGCGGGGAAGCAAGATGGCGGCGAGCAGGGAGGGCGTTTTCGCTCGGCGGCGGCGGCGGGTGAGTGCGGAGGTGGCGTGGAGTGAAGGATGTGGGGCCCCCGGGTGAGGCGAACGCATAGGTTCGGGGGGCGTCGGGCTGCATCCTGCCCGCTGCGGCCATCGCTGCGTGGAGGCGGCGGTGCGGGGCGAGTGGGGGGGCGGGCTGGGACCCGGCGCCGCGCCGGGAGCGCGGGTGTGACTTTGCGTTTTGCGTGCGCGGCGTTTAGGGCGCCAGTTCGTTGGCAGCGCGGGCCGGGGCACGCGCTCGCCCCTGCGGAGGCGGCGCGGCGGAGCGGAGCGGGGGGGCAGGCGGGCCCCGGAGCAGGGTTGCGGCGCGGCGTCGGCCCTGTAGCGTTTCCAAACGGCTTACCCCGTAACGTACGATGCAAAGCGGTGTATTAAGACCTTTCCTTTGAGGGAAAGAAGGAAAAAGAAAGAAAGGGGGGAAAGAAAAAAAAAAAAAAAAAACCACGGGAAAGAGAAAAAGAACGCGTGTAAATCGAAGTGTTTTGTTGGAAGCGAAATGCAATTTTCTGTCTTTGTTACAGAGGCGGAACCGACAATAGCAAATGCTGACAAAGAGCAAAGCCGGACGAGCGAGCGGTTTTTTGCGCTTACTCCCGAAGGGGCGGGCTGAAAGGAGGAAGCAAAAATGCAGCAGCGGACCCTCGATCTCCCCAGAAGCTGCGACAGTAGGAGGCGTTCTGGCCCGGGTAACCAAGGTAACTCTTGATGCGGAACGTTCGTTCTTTCGGCCTCCCTCCCGGAGGCAGCGCTGAGGACTAAGCGACCCGTTGCTGCCCTGCGCCTCTTGTTAACCGTAGCTGCCTTAGTTTTGCTTCGGTCGTTTGTATTTTGTTTTGTTATCGTACACGCGTACGTAGAAAAGGAAAGATAGGATATTTAATTTTTAGATTCGTTGCCACGGCTGAAGCTGAAGAGACAGAGAAACGTAAGCGAGCCGAAGTAATAAAATTAAAGGGAACCGAGCGAGAGCCGTCTCCGTCGCCCCGAAAGGGAAAGCCCGTTCCTCCCGGTGAGGAAGGTTCGCCGGTAATAGCGATCGGAATAACAGATGAGCGACATCTAACGGAAGGTGCGTACGCGTTACGGAAAGGACGCTGCGTCCATCCGTTTCCGTGCGCGTGACTCTCTGCATCTGTGAAGCGTCGTGCTTTAAGAGCTCCAAGATGGCAAATTCCCGTCTTCGGGGAACGGCGGTCAGGTGGCCAGAGAGAGAGGGAGAGGCAAGCGTGCGAATTGTAAAACGAAGAGGTGGCTTTCAGGAAGGCTCATTTAGCGCGACCCCAGGTTAATTGCCTGGCAATGGTCTTTGGGGCAGCAGGAAGACGGCAGCTCGAAGAAAAGGTAAAGCCTTGCGGAATTAGGACTCCTTCCTTCTCGTGTAGTAGATCCGCTTTTGTGCTTAGAAACAACTTTGGATTGTTAATTTCTGCTGAGCTTTGAATACGTCACGTCACGGACTCTTAGGCGACACGGGGGAGTTCAGCTGCGCAGCCTGCCAGAGGAACGTCGCCCACGAGGCCTCGCTAGCCTTGAGGAGCTGTAGGCGCCGATGCACGTGGCTCGTTCTGTCGGGCGCGCAGAGGTTTGCTTTGGCTGCCGAAATTTCAGCTTGGCTTTGCGCCCTGTAGCGGTGGTATTTTTGTATTTCTAAATTGTGTTAATGCTAGGCGTTCGGCACATCGGGGAACGACTGTGTGCTGCCGTGAAGAACTGCAGGCTCCCGCCCTCAGCCCTTTCTCGGCAAGTTATCGGGTGTCGAGAGCGGCCGGGAGACTCCGAATGCCGGCGGAAAGGTTCTCTGCCCGCTCCTGACGAGGAGCCTTCGGCCGCGGGAAGGTCGGCGGCGTCCTTCCCGGACTCGTGAGTAATAAGCCGCGGTTCGCGGGCCGGCAGGGCAGGGGAGGGGAGGGGAGGGGGGGGGAATAGCGCCTGGTAGCCCGGCGGCTCCGGCGTCGCCGTTGCTAGCGGGGCCCCGAGGTCCATGCGAAGCCTCAGCTGCCTGTCGGGAGCTTTGTTTTGGTGTGTTTACCTGGCAAAAGCAGCGAGGGAGGCCTCAAAAAAGAATTTTCGTGCCTAGGTGGGTAAGCTGCGACCCCAGCTGTCTTTGCCTTGCTTTGCCGCTTAGTGTCGTAACGGCGACTTGGGAGCCCGCGATAAAAACCGTTCCGGGGCCGAAGGGAGGCCCTGCGTTTGCCCCGCTTGGGAAACCGTCGTTAAAGCTTGGGGGGGGGGCGAGCTCCGAAAGGAGACTCTGCCGGTGACCTCGGTGGTCCGATTCGTTTGCAGGCTGACGTTCCGAGGGCCGGCGAGCGGAAGAGGAGCAGCTCAGCCCGTTCGGTTGATTTCGGCGATCCTGTTTTAAGGAAGCGCGTAAGTACAGACGGGGTCTGGGAGGCTTTTCGCCCGAGACGGGAAAGAGCGAGGAAGACTGGAGAGCGTGGAAAAACTAGGTGCCGCGGGTACTGAAGCTGTTAAGGGCTGAGAGAATTTGGGCTTAAGCATCTGAAAGGGGCTGCTAACGCGCAAGGAGCGGTAAAATACCATCGCTGGACAGCAGGCTCCTTTCCGGCCCTCCGTCCCCCTCTGCAGCCTTCTCGTTCTGTTTGTTTCTGTTCCTCTTTTCTGGCTGGGCTGTGCAGCGATCCCGGAAGGACGTGTCTTTTGAGGTGTGCCTTTGCGAAGGTGGTTCGGCTGCCTGGGGGGATGGATCAAAGCCTTTGAGGCTCCCTCCGATCTGTTTCATTTCCTTTTGAATTTCTTCCTTTCTTTGCTTTCTCCTAGGGCGTCTGTCAGCTAACGAGTAAAGAAGATGGAACGGCCTGTCCGCAGAGGAGAACTGACGCACGGTAAACGTGAATACGCTAGACCTCCGCTACGTCACGGGCGTTTGTTTACGTCCGTGCGTTCCAATCTCTAGTTGCGCATTCGGGACGCGGCATCTGCCCGCTATCCGACTCCTCCGTGTAGCGTAGAAGGCGCTGTACAGCTGCCGGTCTCTACGGGAGGTTGTTAGTGAGAAGGAGAACGGTGTATTCCAGCTCGCGACCGCCAAACGGGCTCCTTTAGGTCCGCTTTCAGACTTGGGGCCTACTTCATCGGTCCGCTTGGACGTGGTTTCTTGGGGGGAACGCTAGTGCTTTCCCTGTGCTTTTCCTGCGTCGAAACCGGTAGTTTATAGGCCAGAGCGGTTATGCCGTACCTTCCTTTGAGAGGCGTTTCGTCCGCGTCTCGGGCTTCGGGGAAAATCAATTGGACGGAATTGCCGAAGGCGCGCCTTGAAATAGGCGGTAAATCTAGAAGCGTGTCTGAATCGCGAGGGGCTCGTAACTTGCTCTTTGTCCTCAACGTCTGCTTTTCTTTCGCTCTTATTGCAGGCTTCCCTCCAACGATCGGCGTCGCTGCGGCGTCTCGTGTTTCACGGGCAGCGGTCTCTGCTCAGTAAGGACGTGAGAACTCCTGCGCTCCCGGAGAGCCCAGGATCCCTGCTCCGGGCTGGTCATTTTAGGCCTTTGTGCGGAGCGTTCTTTCTAGCTACGCGCCCCGCGTGAGCCTCTCCTTCGGCCGTTTTCCCAAGGCGGCGGAAACGCTTCTGGGAAACGCCGTCGTTTCCGAAACGTTTCGCCGTGTCCTTGCCGGTAGGGGATACCGTGAGAGCGGGCAGAGGCGGCCGACGTCTGTGCGAGGAAAGAAGCGTGGCGCAAAGAAGGGACCTCTTTGGCCCGCCGGGTCCGCTTTAGAGAGTTTTCTTTTGGACCCGAAGATCGGGTCTGCGAGTGCCGCGCTCAGCGCACGCGTTTGTTCCCCCCCCCCCCCGTTCTTTTAGCAAGACCGTGCGTGTCCTCGAGCTGTTTGTCCCGAGGGGGGAGTCGCTGCGGGAATTGCTGGGGAGGCCCTGACGGCGGGACGTGAAAAAGACGCCTTTGACCGCGTGCGTGCGGCCGAAGGAACGTCAGCCCAAGAATCCGAAGAAGACATGCCGCGTGCCAGCATCTCGTACCGTTTAATAATAAAAACCGAGCAGTCTGTCAAGCAAATAGCGCGGCTTGCTTTGGGCTGTTTATTTTGTTTAACGATCAGTAAAGGCAAGAGGTCGAAAGTCCTAAAGAAGAACGGCTGCTTCTTGGAACGCTTGCAAATTGTCCCGTTAAGTAGGTGGGTGGTTTTTTTGTTTTCGTTTTGTTTTTTTAAGTGCAGCCTCTGACTCTTTTTTGTCTGTGGAGTATTTTGCAACGATGTTCAAAGGAAAGCGCTGTTACGGAAGCCTCTAGGAGCAGCGGCTCGAGCATGACACGCGGCGACGCTGCGCCTCGCAGCAGGCGCTGTAAATAAGGGCAGATGAGCCGAGGCGAGGGTGGTGAAATCTCTGCAAAGGGCGGACGGGCGGGGGGGCTCTGCAGCGGTGTGTGCGTGCCGGGGGCGGCCGCGCGCCCTGCTGCCCTCGGGGCGTCAAAAAAGCGGTACGGCACGATAAAGGGGGGCGCGCGTGCGCACTGGGTTCCGCCGTGCTCACTGCTGCCACCCTGTGTCCAAAAATCGGTACTGCACCCTATGGGGGGGCTCGCGTGCGCACTGGGTTCTGCCGTGCTCACTGCTGCCACCCTGTGTCCAAAAATCGGTACTGCACCCTGTGGGGGGGGCGCGCACGCGCACAGCGTTCCGCCGCGCTCACTGCTGCCACCCTGTGTCCAAAAAGCGGTACTGCACCCGGTGGGGGGGGGCGCGCATGCGCAGACAGCCGGCGCGCACATGCTCAGTGCCGGTCGCCATGTTTGCTGCTGCTCTCCGCCGTTTCGGTAACGGGTAAGCGAATGGAGCGTGCTCGTCGCCCCTTCCCGGTGCTCTTGGAGCGGCCACGGGCTCGGGCAGCCTCGGGGCGCTCGCTGGGAGTCCCGGGCTGCCGCGGCGGGCTGCGGTTCGCACGCGTGAGCCGCCCGGCTGCAGCGCCGCGGCGCGAGCATGCCATTGCGGGTCTCGCCTCCCTTCGTGTTCCCCCCCGCCCCTCGGGCTCCCCCGGCTCCCCCCCGCCCCTCGGGATTCCCCGCTCCACCCGCCCCTCGCGCTCCCCCCCGCTTCTCGGGCTCCCCTCGCGCTCCCCCCCACCCCCGCGCTCCCCCCTGCTTCTCGGGCTCCCCTCGCGCTCCCCCCCCCGCTCCTCGCGCTCCCCCTGCTCCCCTCGCGCTCCCCCTGCTCCCCTCGCGCTCCCCCTGCTCCCCTCGCGCTCCCCCCCGCTTCTCGGGCTCCCCTCGCGCTCCGCCCCGCCCCTCGGGCTCCGCCTGCTCCCCTCGCGCTCCGCCCCGCCCCTCGCGCTCCCCCCCGCTTCTCGGGCTCCTCTCGCGCTGCCCCCCACCCCCGCGCTCCCCCCTGCTTCTCGGGCTCCCCTCGCGCTCCCCCCCCCGCTCCTCGCGCTCCCCCTGCTCCCCTCGCGCTCCCCCTGCTCCCCTCGCGCTCCCCCCCGCTTCTCGGGCTCCCCTCGCGCTCCGCCCCGCCCCTCGGGCTCCCCCTGCTCCCCTCGCGCTCCGCCCCGCCCCTCGCGCTCCCCCCCGCTTCTCGCGCTACCCTCGCGCTCCGCCCCGCCCCTCGGGCTCCCCCTGCTCCCCTCGCGCTCCCCCCTGCTTCTCAGGCTCCTCTCACGCTCCCCCCCGCTCCTCGGGCTCCCCTTGCTCCCCTCGCGCTCTGCCCCGCCCCTTGCACTCCCCCTGCTCCCCTCGCGCTCCCCCCCGCTTCTCGGGCTCCCCCCTGCTTCTCAGGCTCCTCTCGGGCTCCCCCTGCTCCCCTCGCGCTCCGCCCCGCCCCTCGCGCTCCCCCTGGTCCCCTCGCGCTCCCCCCCGCCCCCGCGCTCCCCCCCGCTTCTCGGGCTCCCCTCGTGCTCCCCCCGGCTCCTCGGGCCCCCCTGCTCCCCTCCCGCTCCCCCCCGCCTCTCGCGCTCCCCTCGCACTCCGCCCCCGCCCCTCGGGCTCCCCTCGCTCCCCCCCGCCCCTCGGGCTCCCTCTGCTCCCCTCCCGCTCCCCTCGCTCCCCCCCCCCGCGCTGTCCGAGCCGGCACGTGCGCGGTGCTCAAGCGTCACTGCCGCCGCAGTCCGTTGGCGAGCGGCGCATGCGCGGCGGCGGGGAAGCAAGATGGCGGCGAGCAGGGAGGGCGTTTTCGCTCGGCGGCGGCGGCGGGTGAGTGCGGAGGTGGCGTGGAGTGAAGGATGTGGGGCCCCCGGGTGAGGCGAACGCATAGGTTCGGGGGGCGTCGGGCTGCATCCTGCCCGCTGCGGCCATCGCTGCGTGGAGGCGGCGGTGCGGGGCGAGTGGGGGGGCGGGCTGGGACCCGGCGCCGCGCCGGGAGCGCGGGTGTGACTTTGCGTTTTGCGTGCGCGGCGTTTAGGGCGCCAGTTCGTTGGCAGCGCGGGCCGGGGCACGCGCTCGCCCCTGCGGAGGCGGCGCGGCGGAGCGGAGCGGGGGGGCAGGCGGGCCCCGGAGCAGGGTTGCGGCGCGGCGTCGGCCCTGTAGCGTTTCCAAACGGCTTACCCCGTAACGTACGATGCAAAGCGGTGTATTAAGACCTTTCCTTTGAGGGAAAGAAGGAAAAAGAAAGAAAGGGGGGAAAGAAAAAAAAAAAAAAAAACCACGGGAAAGAGAAAAAGAACGCGTGTAAATCGAAGTGTTTTGTTGGAAGCGAAATGCAATTTTCTGTCTTTGTTACAGAGGCGGAACCGACAATAGCAAATGCTGACAAAGAGCAAAGCCGGACGAGCGAGCGGTTTTTTGCGCTTACTCCCGAAGGGGCGGGCTGAAAGGAGGAAGCAAAAATGCAGCAGCGGACCCTCGATCTCCCCAGAAGCTGCGACAGTAGGAGGCGTTCTGGCCCGGGTAACCAAGGTAACTCTTGATGCGGAACGTTCGTTCTTTCGGCCTCCCTCCCGGAGGCAGCGCTGAGGACTAAGCGACCCGTTGCTGCCCTGCGCCTCTTGTTAACCGTAGCTGCCTTAGTTTTGCTTCGGTCGTTTGTATTTTGTTTTGTTATCGTACACGCGTACGTAGAAAAGGAAAGATAGGATATTTAATTTTTAGATTCGTTGCCACGGCTGAAGCTGAAGAGACAGAGAAACGTAAGCGAGCCGAAGTAATAAAATTAAAGGGAACCGAGCGAGAGCCGTCTCCGTCGCCCCGAAAGGGAAAGCCCGTTCCTCCCGGTGAGGAAGGTTCGCCGGTAATAGCGATCGGAATAACAGATGAGCGACATCTAACGGAAGGTGCGTACGCGTTACGGAAAGGACGCTGCGTCCATCCGTTTCCGTGCGCGTGACTCTCTGCATCTGTGAAGCGTCGTGCTTTAAGAGCTCCAAGACGGCAAATTCCCGTCTTCGGGGAACGGCGGTCAGGTGGCCAGAGAGAGAGGGAGAGGCAAGCGTGCGAATTGTAAAACGAAGAGGTGGCTTTCAGGAAGGCTCATTTAGCGCGACCCCAGGTTAATTGCCTGGCAATGGTCTTTGGGGCAGCAGGAAGACGGCAGCTCGAAGAAAAGGTAAAGCCTTGCGGAATTAGGACTCCTTCCTTCTCGTGTAGTAGATCCGCTTTTGTGCTTAGAAACAACTTTGGATTGTTAATTTCTGCTGAGCTTTGAATACGTCACGTCACGGACTCTTAGGCGACACGGGGGAGTTCAGCTGCGCAGCCTGCCAGAGGAACGTCGCCCACGAGGCCTCGCTAGCCTTGAGGAGCTGTAGGCGCCGATGCACGTGGCTCGTTCTGTCGGGCGCGCAGAGGTTTGCTTTGGCTGCCGAAATTTCAGCTTGGCTTTGCGCCCTGTAGCGGTGGTATTTTTGTATTTCTAAATTGTGTTAATGCTAGGCGTTCGGCACATCGGGGAACGACTGTGTGCTGCCGTGAAGAACTGCAGGCTCCCGCCCTCAGCCCTTTCTCGGCAAGTTATCGGGTGTCGAGAGCGGCCGGGAGACTCCGAATGCCGGCGGAAAGGTTCTCTGCCCGCTCCTGACGAGGAGCCTTCGGCCGCGGGAAGGTCGGCGGCGTCCTTCCCGGACTCGTGAGTAATAAGCCGCGGTTCGCGGGCCGGCAGGGCAGGGGAGGGGAGGGGAGGGGGGGGGAATAGCGCCTGGTAGCCCGGCGGCTCCGGCGTCGCCGTTGCTAGCGGGGCCCCGAGGTCCATGCGAAGCCTCAGCTGCCTGTCGGGAGCTTTGTTTTGGTGTGTTTACCTGGCAAAAGCAGCGAGGGAGGCCTCAAAAAAGAATTTTCGTGCCTAGGTGGGTAAGCTGCGACCCCAGCTGTCTTTGCCTTGCTTTGCCGCTTAGTGTCGTAACGGCGACTTGGGAGCCCGCGATAAAAACCGTTCCGGGGCCGAAGGGAGGCCCTGCGTTTGCCCCGCTTGGGAAACCGTCGTTAAAGCTTGGGGGGGGGGCGAGCTCCGAAAGGAGACTCTGCCGGTGACCTCGGTGGTCCGATTCGTTTGCAGGCTGACGTTCCGAGGGCCGGCGAGCGGAAGAGGAGCAGCTCAGCCCGTTCGGTTGATTTCGGCGATCCTGTTTTAAGGAAGCGCGTAAGTACAGACGGGGTCTGGGAGGCTTTTCGCCCGAGACGGGAAAGAGCGAGGAAGACTGGAGAGCGTGGAAAAACTAGGTGCCGCGGGTACTGAAGCTGTTAAGGGCTGAGAGAATTTGGGCTTAAGCATCTGAAAGGGGCTGCTAACGCGCAAGGAGCGGTAAAATACCATCGCTGGACAGCAGGCTCCTTTCCGGCCCTCCGTCCCCCTCTGCAGCCTTCTCGTTCTGTTTGTTTCTGTTCCTCTTTTCTGGCTGGGCTGTGCAGCGATCCCGGAAGGACGTGTCTTTTGAGGTGTGCCTTTGCGAAGGTGGTTCGGCTGCCTGGGGGGATGGATCAAAGCCTTTGAGGCTCCCTCCGATCTGTTTCATTTCCTTTTGAATTTCTTCCTTTCTTTGCTTTCTCCTAGGGCGTCTGTCAGCTAACGAGTAAAGAAGATGGAACGGCCTGTCCGCAGAGGAGAACTGACGCACGGTAAACGTGAATACGCTAGACCTCCGCTACGTCACGGGCGTTTGTTTACGTCCGTGCGTTCCAATCTCTAGTTGCGCATTCGGGACGCGGCATCTGCCCGCTATCCGACTCCTCCGTGTAGCGTAGAAGGCGCTGTACAGCTGCCGGTCTCTACGGGAGGTTGTTAGTGAGAAGGAGAACGGTGTATTCCAGCTCGCGACCGCCAAACGGGCTCCTTTAGGTCCGCTTTCAGACTTGGGGCCTACTTCATCGGTCCGCTTGGACGTGGTTTCTTGGGGGGAACGCTAGTGCTTTCCCTGTGCTTTTCCTGCGTCGAAACCGGTAGTTTATAGGCCAGAGCGGTTATGCCGTACCTTCCTTTGAGAGGCGTTTCGTCCGCGTCTCGGGCTTCGGGGAAAATCAATTGGACGGAATTGCCGAAGGCGCGCCTTGAAATAGGCGGTAAATCTAGAAGCGTGTCTGAATCGCGAGGGGCTCGTAACTTGCTCTTTGTCCTCAACGTCTGCTTTTCTTTCGCTCTTATTGCAGGCTTCCCTCCAACGATCGGCGTCGCTGCGGCGTCTCGTGTTTCACGGGCAGCGGTCTCTGCTCAGTAAGGACGTGAGAACTCCTGCGCTCCCGGAGAGCCCAGGATCCCTGCTCCGGGCTGGTCATTTTAGGCCTTTGTGCGGAGCGTTCTTTCTAGCTACGCGCCCCGCGTGAGCCTCTCCTTCGGCCGTTTTCCCAAGGCGGCGGAAACGCTTCTGGGAAACGCCGTCGTTTCCGAAACGTTTCGCCGTGTCCTTGCCGGTAGGGGATACCGTGAGAGCGGGCAGAGGCGGCCGACGTCTGTGCGAGGAAAGAAGCGTGGCGCAAAGAAGGGACCTCTTTGGCCCGCCGGGTCCGCTTTAGAGAGTTTTCTTTTGGACCCGAAGATCGGGTCTGCGAGTGCCGCGCTCAGCGCACGCGTTTGTTCCCCCCCCCCCGTTCTTTTAGCAAGACCGTGCGTGTCCTCGAGCTGTTTGTCCCGAGGGGGGAGTCGCTGCGGGAATTGCTGGGGAGGCCCTGACGGCGGGACGTGAAAAAGACGCCTTTGACCGCGTGCGTGCGGCCGAAGGAACGTCAGCCCAAGAATCCGAAGAAGACATGCCGCGTGCCAGCATCTCGTACCGTTTAATAATAAAAACCGAGCAGTCTGTCAAGCAAATAGCGCGGCTTGCTTTGGGCTGTTTATTTTGTTTAACGATCAGTAAAGGCAAGAGGTCGAAAGTCCTAAAGAAGAACGGCTGCTTCTTGGAACGCTTGCAAATTGTCCCGTTAAGTAGGTGGGTGGTTTTTTTGTTTTCGTTTTGTTTTTTTAAGTGCAGCCTCTGACTCTTTTTTGTCTGTGGAGTATTTTGCAACGATGTTCAAAGGAAAGCGCTGTTACGGAAGCCTCTAGGAGCAGCGGCTCGAGCATGACACGCGGCGACGCTGCGCCTCGCAGCAGGCGCTGTAAATAAGGGCAGATGAGCCAAGGCGAGGGTGGTGAAATCTCTGCAAAGGGCGGACGGGCGGGGGGGCTCTGCAGCGGTGTGTGCGTGCCGGGGGCGGCCGCGCGCCCTGCTGCCCTCGGGGCGTCAAAAAAGCGGTACGGCACGATAAAGGGGGGCGCGCGTGCGCACTGGGTTCCGCCGTGCTCACTGCTGCCACCCTGTGTCCAAAAATCGGTACTGCACCCTATGGGGGGGCTCGCGTGCGCACTGGGTTCTGCCGTGCTCACTGCTGCCACCCTGTGTCCAAAAATCGGTACTGCACCCTGTGGGGGGGGCGCGCACGCGCACAGCGTTCCGCCGCGCTCACTGCTGCCACCCTGTGTCCAAAAAGCGGTACTGCACCCGGTGGGGGGGGCGCGCATGCGCAGACAGCCGGCGCGCACATGCTCAGTGCCGGTCGCCATGTTTGCTGCTGCTCTCCGCCGTTTCGGTAACGGGTAAGCGAATGGAGCGTGCTCGTCGCCCCTTCCCGGTGCTCTTGGAGCGGCCACGGGCTCGGGCAGCCTCGGGGCGCTCGCTGGGAGTCCCGGGCTGCCGCGGCGGGCTGCGGTTCGCACGCGTGAGCCGCCCGGCTGCAGCGCCGCGGCGCGAGCATGCCATTGCGGGTCTCGCCTCCCTTCGTGTTCCCCCCCGCCCCTCGGGCTCCCCCGGCTCCCCCCCGCCCCTCGGGCTCCCCCGGCTCCCCCCCGCCCCTCGGGATTCCCCGCTCCACCCGCCCCTCGCGCTCCCCCCCGCTTCTCGGGCTCCCCTCGCGCTCCCCCCCACCCCCGCGCTCCCCCCTGCTTCTCGGGCTCCCCTCGCGCTCCCCCCCCCGCTCCTCGCGCTCCCCCTGCTCCCCTCGCGCTCCCCCTGCTCCCCTCGCGCTCCCCCCCGCTTCTCGGGCTCCCCTCGCGCTCCGCCCCGCCCCTCGGGCTCCCCCTGCTCCCCTCGCGCTCCGCCCCGCCCCTCGCGCTCCCCCCCGCTTCTCGCGCTACCCTCGCGCTCCGCCCCGCCCCTCGGGCTCCCCCTGCTCCCCTCGCGCTCCCCCCTGCTTCTCAGGCTCCTCTCACGCTCCCCCCCGCTCCTCGGGCTCCCCTTGCTCCCCTCGCGCTCTGCCCCGCCCCTTGCACTCCCCCTGCTCCCCTCGCGCTCCCCCCCGCTTCTCGGGCTCCCCCCTGCTTCTCAGGCTCCTCTCGGGCTCCCCTTGCTCCCCTCGCGCTCCGCCCCGCCCCTCGCGCTCCCCCTGGTCCCCTCGCGCTCCCCCCCGCCCCCGCGCTCCCCCCCGCTTCTCGGGCTCCCCTCGTGCTCCCCCCCGCTCCTCGGGCCCCCCTGCTCCCCTCCCGCTCCCCCCCGCCTCTCGCGCTCCCCTCGCACTCCGCCCCGCCCCTCGGGCTCCCCTCGCTCCCCCCCGCCCCTCGGGCTCCCTCTGCTCCCCTCCCGCTCCCCTCGCTCCCCCCCCCCGCGCTGTCCGAGCCGGCACGTGCGCGGTGCTCAAGCGTCACTGCCGCCGCAGTCCGTTGGCGAGCGGCGCATGCGCGGCGGCGGGGAAGCAAGATGGCGGCGAGCAGGGAGGGCGTTTTCGCTCGGCGGCGGCGGCGGGTGAGTGCGGAGGTGGCGTGGAGTGAAGGATGTGGGGCCCCCGGGTGAGGCGAACGCATAGGTTCGGGGGGCGTCGGGCTGCATCCTGCCCGCTGCGGCCATCGCCGCGTGGAGGCGGCGGTGCGGGGCGAGTGGGGGGGCGGGCTGGGACCCGGCGCCGCGCCGGGAGCGCGGGTGTGACTTTGCGTTTTGCGTGCGCGGCGTTTAGGGCGCCAGTTCGTTGGCAGCGCGGGCCGGGGCACGCGCTCGCCCCTGCGGAGGCGGCGCGGCGGAGCGGAGCGGGGGGGCAGGCGGGCCCCGGAGCAGGGTTGCGGCGCGGCGTCGGCCCTGTAGTGTTTCCAAACGGCTTACCCCGTAACGTACGATGCAAAGCGGTGTATTAAGACCTTTCCTTTGAGGGAAAGAAGGAAAAAGAAAGAAAGGGGGGAAAGAAAAAAAAAAAAAAACACGGGAAAGAGAAAAAGAACGCGTGTAAATCGAAGTGTTTTGTTGGAAGCGAAATGCAATTTTCTGTCTTTGTTACAGAGGCGGAACCGACAATAGCAAATGCTGACAAAGAGCAAAGCCGGACGAGCGAGCGGTTTTTTGCGCTTACTCCCGAAGGGGCGGGCTGAAAGGAGGAAGCAAAAATGCAGCAGCGGACCCTCGATCTCCCCAGAAGCTGCGACAGTAGGAGGCGTTCTGGCCCGGGTAACCAAGGTAACTCTTGATGCGGAACGTTCGTTCTTTCGGCCTCCCTCCCGGAGGCAGCGCTGAGGACTAAGCGACCCGTTGCTGCCCTGCGCCTCTTGTTAACCGTAGCTGCCTTAGTTTTGCTTCGGTCGTTTGTATTTTGTTTTGTTATCGTACACGCGTACGTAGAAAAGGAAAGATAGGATATTTAATTTTTAGATTCGTTGCCACGGCTGAAGCTGAAGAGACAGAAAAACGTAAGCGAGCCGAAGTAATAAAATTAAAGGGAACTGAGCGAGAGCCGTCTCCGTCGCCCCGAAAGGGAAAGCCCGTTCCTCCCGGTGAGGAAGGTTCGCCGGTAATAGCGATCGGAATAACAGATGAGCGACATCTAACGGAAGGTGCGTACGCGTTACGGAAAGGACGCTGCGTCCATCCGTTTCCGTGCGCGTGACTCTCTGCATCTGTGAAGCGTCGTGCTTTAAGAGCTCCAAGACGGCAAATTCCCGTCTTCGGGGAACGGCGGTCAGGTGGCCAGAGAGAGAGGGAGAGGCAAGCGTGCGAATTGTAAAACGAAGAGGAAGGCTCATTTAGCGCGACCCCAGGTTAATTGCCTGGCAATGGTATTTGGGGCAGCAGGAAGACGGCAGCTAGAAGAAAAGGTAAAGCCTTGCGGAATTAGGACTCCTTCCTTCTCGTGTAGTAGATCCGCTTTTGTGCTTAGAAACAACTTTGGATTGTTAATTTCTGCTGAGCTTTGAATACGTCACGTCACGGACTCTTAGGCGACACGGGGGAGTTCAGCTGCGCAGCCTGCCAGAGGAACGTCGCCCACGAGGCCTCGCTAGCCTTGAGGAGCTGTAGGCGCCGATGCACGTGGCTCGTTCTGTCGGGCGCGAAGAGGTTTGCTTTGGCTGCCGAAATTTCAGCTTGGCTTTGCGCCCTGTAGCGGTGGTATTTTTGTATTTCTAAATTGTGTTAATGCTAGGCGTTCGGCACATCGGGGAACGACTGTGTGCTGCCGTGAAGAACTGCAGGCTCCCGCCCTCAGCCCTTTCTCGGCAAGTTATCGGGTGTCGAGAGCGGCCGGGAGACTCCGAATGCCGGCGGAAAGGTTCTCTGCCCGCTCCTGACGAGGAGCCTTCGGCCACGGGAAGGTCGGCGGCGTCCTTCCCGGACTCGTGAGTAATAAGCCGCGGTTCGCGGGCCGGCAGGGCAGGGGAGGGGAGGGGAGGGGGGGGGAATAGCGCCTGGTAGCCCGGCGGCTCCGGCGTCGCCGTTGCTAGCGGGGCCCCGAGGTCCATGTGAAGCCTCAGCTGCCTGTCGGGAGCTTTGTTTTGGTGTGTTTACCTGGCAAAAGCAGCGAGGGAGGCCTCAAAGAAGAATTTTCGTGCCTAGGTGGATAAGCTGCGACCCCAGCTGTCTTTGCCTTGCTTTGCCGCTTAGTGTCGTAACGGCGACTTGGGAGCCCGCGATAAAAACCGTTCCGGGGCCGAAGGGAGGCCCTGCGTTTGCCCCGCTTGGGAAACCGTCGTTAAAGCTTGGGGGGGGCCGAGCTCCGAAAGGAGACTCTGCCGGTGACCTCGGTGGTCCGATTCGTTTGCAGGCTGACGTTCCGAGGGCCGGCGAGCGGAAGAGGAGCAGCTCAGCCCGTTCGGTTGATTTCGGCGATCCTGTTTTAAGGAAGCGCGTAAGTGCAGACGGGGTCTGGGAGGCTTTTCGCCCGAGACGGGAAAGAGCGAGGAAGACTGGAGAGCGTGGAAAAACTAGGTGCCGCGGGTACTGAAGCTGTTAAGGGCTGAGAGAATTTGGGCTTAAGCATCTGAAAGGGGCTGCTAACGCGCAAGGAGCGGTAAAATACCATCGCTGGACAGCAGGCTCCTTTCCGGCCCTCCGTCCCCCTCTGCAGCCTTCTCGTTCTGTTTGTTTCTGTTCCTCTTTTCTGGCTGGGCTGTGCAGCGATCCCGGAAGGACGTGTCTTTTGAGGTGTGCCTTTGCGAAGGTGGTTCGGCTGCCTGGGGGGATGGATCAAAGCCTTTGAGGCTCCCTCCGATCTGTTTCATTTCCTTTTGTATTTCTTCCTTTCTTTGCTTTCTCCTAGGGCGTCTGTCAGCTAACGAGTAAAGAAGATGGAACGGCCTGTCCGCAGAGGAGAACTGACGCACGGTAAACGTGAATACGCTAGACCTCCGCTACGTCACGGGCGTTTGTTTACGTCCGTGCGTTCCAATCTCTAGTTGCGCATTCGGGACGCGGCATCTGCCCGCTATCCGACTCCTCCGTGTAGCGTAGAAGGCGCTGTACAGCTGCCGGTCTCTACGGGAGGTTGTTAGTGAGAAGGAGAACGGTGTATTCCAGCTCGCGACCGCCAAACGGGCTCCTTTAGGTCCGCTTTCAGACTTGGGGCCTACTTCATCGGTCCGCTTGGACGTGGTTTCTTGGGGGGAACGCTAGTGCTTTCCCTGTGCTTTTCCTGCGTCGAAACCGGTAGTTTATAGGCCAGAGCGGTTATGCCGTACCTTCCTTTGAGAGGCGTTTCGTCCGCGTCTCGGGCTTCGGGGAAAATCAATTGGACGGAATTGCCGAAGGCGCGCCTTGAAATAGGCGGTAAATCTAGAAGCGTGTCTGAATCGCGAGGGGCTCGTAACTTGGTCTTTGTCCTCAACGTCTGCTTTTCTTTCGCTCTTATTGCAGGCTTCCCTCCAACGATCGGCG